>NC_052486.1:13699028-13777000 GCF_009730915.1 Dioscorea cayenensis subsp. rotundata | reverse complement strand
GAAAAGTGATGCTCAACATAAGGAAAGAATGCTTCGCATTCATATCACACAAGGACTTATTAGGTACCCGGATATTGCTCACCCTAGGACTATTATTTCAAGTGCAAAACTAATCATTATGCCTCCTAACTGATGATTAATGAGCCGTGGACATCGAAAGACACATGGTCCAAAACCTAAGGTCAACAGAGACTAATCCTACACTTTGCATGGGCGGAAAGGGATACTCTTGATGCCTCACACTATGGATTAATTTAACACTAAAGATTACTTAAACACTTCACTCTTTTTCTTGGACAACTAAGCCCAAGTGGGGTTTATCTCTTAGCACTTCACTCTATCATGACCACAAAGAACTTTTGGAATATAGAGGTATGATAAACCACATTGGAAGGGAAAGGGGACGTTCCGCTACCTCTCGACTCATCCTCTCGATCCTCTCCAACCTTGCTTTGTCTAATCCTAATAGAGTGTCACTCATCCACAAGAATTGCCAAGATGGATTCTCAACCCTATTGTCACTCTAAGGGAAAATCAATACAACAAGCATTCAACGATGGAACTCAATTAAGACATGAATTAAAGAAGCATAATAAAGGTTAATGAAACAAAATCAACTTAGGGTTTACAAGTCCAAGCACCCACTAGGGGTTTAGCTCTCCATGAAGCAATATACTATCAACAATGAAATCAATAGTGAAAATATGCAATCTATAGATAAAACCCCCTTGTAGTCTGTATCGATAGTCTTGTAGAGTCGCCTTGTCTTCACCAAAGGTTCCCTTGTCAAGCATAGGGCACACCTCGCCGACTCGGTGCCGATGAAAGCTCCCCCAACAACTCCCTTACAAAGGAACCCAATTCGAAGACCATAGAACCGCTCCAAAAATCTTGCAAAGCCTCTCCAAACCCTAGCCACGAGTGCCTCAAAATATGGATAAAAGATGGGGAAAAGATTCTTCAATAACTCTCAAAACATAGTTTTTGTAGGCGCTAGAATCGGGTATCCACATGGGGGTTTGAAAATTCCACACACTCGTGTGAATTTCCCGGTCTTCATTTCCTGCGCATTATGAACAGTAACTGGCACAGTGATATTGCTATATTGTTTTTGCTAGAGGCCACATGAATAGGCACACATCCATGTGGCAGATAGCGTCGTGTTTTCAACTAAACAACATTGACGGAGCTCTTGCTAATGTTGCACGAGTCGTAACAAATGAGTGTGACTACCTTTGTGCCCTTCCACTTTGTGTATTCTCTTGAGCACAATGGAGGATTGCACATACCCTCATATCTTTGAGCACAACTTGTGTCTTCACCTTTGTTTAACGAAAGAACTTCATCAACAATTGCATCCACGATCTACTTTTGCTTTCTTCCATCCAACTTTGTCTCCACAGCCCTACATGCACAAAAGAACACAAATACACATGAATAAGTGCTAAGATCTGATAAAAGTAATGCTTAATATAAGAAAAGATTACTTTCTATTACTTATTCACAAGCACTTATCACAAAGAATTTTTAAGATGACTATATGGACGCATGGCTGCCTGTATAGGTCTCATTATTTCGGCCAAATTCTGCATTTAAGTGCTCCATCATTTTTGCTGCAATACCCAATCTACAGTGTTCAGATACAGTGCCCAGAG
Organism: Dioscorea cayenensis subsp. rotundata; assembly: GCF_009730915.1. Taxonomy (NCBI): domain Eukaryota; kingdom Viridiplantae; phylum Streptophyta; class Magnoliopsida; order Dioscoreales; family Dioscoreaceae; genus Dioscorea; species Dioscorea cayenensis. The sequence continues at coordinate 13,775,345 of NC_052486.1, read as the reverse complement.
CTCTAAAACACCGTTTTCAATGGTGATTTCTACATAGATTGTGTTGTCAAGCTCGCCTTGGCTTCTGTAAGGCCTGCAACACAAATACCCCCAATTAACCTACAAAAAGGGTATCAATTCATCCAAATACAAGTGAATAGTACATAACTTATATGTATAAAATACATACATTTGGGCTGTTATCAAACATCCCCTCATCTTGCTTGCCCTTATGCAAACAACCATGAAGAATAGCATAAAATGATAAGAGACTAAATATATGACCTCAAGCTCAACAACAAAGAACTCCACGAACATGAATTGAAAAAAAGATTGACAAGTGCTTTTGTGATAAGAATGCAAAGTATTATTTCCTTATGATGAGCATTACTTTTATCAGGTTTTACCATTAATATGTGTGCATTTATGTTACTTTCATGCGTATAGGATTGTGAAGCTGAATGTTAAAGAAAGAAGCCAATGTAGGTTGCGAACGCACTATTTGGAGGAAATCTTGAGAAGGTTCAAATGCGAAGTCATAAGTCGAGTTCAAGATGCAAGAATGTGTGCCAACCTCCTTGTATTCAAGTTAGCACAATGATTTGGAGGGGCACAAAGGAAGTCACATTCGATTATCCGGCTTGTGCATTGATAGCAAGATCTTCACCATTGAAGCTGTTTATTGAAGAAGCAAGAAGATCTATGACGTAAATGTGTGCCCGTTTAAGTTACCTCCATGAAAACATGGATTCAGGAGTGTTTCAGGGTGTTACTGTAGCAGGTTTTATTCATAGCCACCCGAAAAAGTGAAGTTTAGAGAATCCACACGAGCGTGTGGACATTATCCATGCCCATGTGGAATTTCCACATGCCTGTGTGGGGAATCCACAGGGGCATGTAGACGCCCGATTCCAACCCTATTTAAGGCCGATTTTAGCCCCGATTTCATAATTCTTTTCTTTATCTTTTCACCAACTTGAGATAGGGTGGCGGCTAGGGTTTTGAGAGGTATTAGCAAGGGATTTGGAGAGGTTCTATGGCTCGACATCACGCTCCATTTGGAAGAAGGTTAGTGGGAGAGCTTTCATCGGCATTGATCTGGCGAGGTGTATCTTAAGCGGGACAAAGGGACCTTTGAAAGAGTTGAGGCTTCTCCACAAGACCATCATCATGACTATCGAGGGGGTTTTCTAAGGATTACTTGCTTTTACATTTGATTTCATTGTTGATTGTAACATGCTTCATGGAGAGCTAAACCTCCTAGTGGGCACTTGGATTTGTGAACCCTAGGATGTTTATGTTTCATTAAAACTTTTATTATACTTCCATTAATTGATGCTTTAATTAAGTTCCAGTCTTGAATATTTGATTGAATGAATACTCTCTTAGAGTGACACTAGGGTTGAGGGTTCTTATTGGTAACCCTTGTGAGTGAGTGACACACCACGAGAGTTAGACAAAGCTAGATTGCAGAGGGTTGAGAGGGTGAGTCGAGAGGTAGCGTATTGTCCCCTTTCCACTCTGTTGTGATTTATCCTACCTCAATTTTCTTGAGTTCTTTGCAGTCATAATAGAGTGAATGGGTTAAGGAATGACCTTCCACTGGGGCATAGCTGCAGAGGCAACGGAGTGAAGCGTTGAAGTGATTTTAGAACCTAGGGCTTAATTGTGACTAGGGACCTTTCACCTGGACAAAATGGTTAGTCTACATCTTGGAAGAGGATTTATCACTTGGAATCTCTAGATCTCTTTGCGATTTTGTCAACCGGGCAAAAATTCCTATAAATTCAAGCAAGAACTAGAGCATGAGAACATTCAATGTTAAAAATTCTCCTAAACTCAAGAATACAATCATTGCAACTAAGGGGAACCGCTATTGGCTATGTGAGCATGTATATCAATCAAAACTAATAAAAGGGAGATGTGCATTATGAAACTCCCCCCACACTTAAGTTGTACATTATCCCCAATGTGCACATGCAAGCTCGCTCATAATATATCAAGCAAGAATATATGTGGGAGAAGCAATCAAAACAATACTCCCCTGACTACTAGTGTTGCATTTGATGGAGCTAAATCCTTGGGAGTGTTGTTCCAACGGGTTGTGAAGCACAGACGGCCAATTGCCGAAGCACCTTGGCCGTGTCCATGACAGTTCTCAGTTCCCATACTGACAAGACCATCTGCACGCATACACGAGGGGGTTCAGTAAAGTTCAACAAAACAAAACAGCTCGAGTATATAAAAGATGAAGCAATGAATACAACTCGAGACATGAAAACAAAATTAAACTTAGAAGGAAAGTCCTTAATGAGTATACACGTCCAGAATGAAATGCAAAAGTAAAGAAATAAAAAGTGGAATCAAGTGTCGGTGCCTTCAAGTCCCTGCTTCACTGCTAATGCTGGTGCTAGATCAAAGGGTGCCGGTGGAGGTGGTGAGGGTGATGCTGGAGGGGCTAGGGGTCTGCAAATCAATATCTGTTGTAACACGTCGAAATGGGCCACCATCTCGGTATACTGTGCTAACTATATCACCCGAATATCGATGATTTCAGACCACAATACACTCACAGTGCTCTCGAGCCTCTCAATACGATCATAGGCTCGGGAAAGGGTAATCGTGCGCCCTAAGGTCTCAGTCGCCATCGGTGTGGAATCCTCCGCTGCATTCCCTCCACCCTCGGTGCTCTCAATGGTGGATGTCGCCAAAATGTAAACTTCAGGCCCATATCTACGCACTAATACCATCATCCTGAGAGTATCGAGTCTAAGCGGAGAAGGAATAACTGTCTTTTCGGCATCCCGAATAGCATCCACGAGGCCCCTTCCCCGAATAAGTCTAGTTATGTAGGGACCAACAAATAATACTTCTACTTTCCCATTGTGGGCCTGGTATCATAGGTGGTTTGCCACAACGTACCCAGGTGAATCGGCATGGTCCGTACCATGGCATACAAATAAAGTAACCCCTGCCGGCTGAAAACTCCTGGGTGGTTGGTTGGGCCATCCACAGATCTTATAAGGACATCGAATAAATACCAGTAGCTCTACTGGGACAAACATGTGGCCTTGAACATCCGGGTTCATATTGCCCCTGTCCGCAGAAGGTTTGGTAAGCTTGCGGTGGGGTCAAGGTGCCATGGTAATCTATTGGCAAGTGTCCATACTCATCAGTATCTATGTATGTCTCGTCATACAAGCCCATACGAACTGAAATCTCAGTGACACTCATGGTAAAATGACGTCTGAATGCTCTGAAACGTATGGCATCCACGGTGTCAAATCTCCCATATGACTGATCAAACTCGGAAGACGGCAACACCTCTAGCGTCAATGAATGGAAAGCTGGCTCTCGGATAGTCAATAATCTTCTCTAGCTTCCAACTGCTAGCATCTTATCAATCTCATCGGCTAGCTCGTCACCCCGCTGAATCTCTCTCAGCACACTCAAATTCACAAAGCAAGACTGACCAAAACTGAGTGCTGATAATCTCTCAAAGTGAGCCTGATGCTCGGGATTCGAGAAATTCCATCTGTACTGGCTCAAGTGGGGTCTCTCTGGGATGCTTAACTTCATGCTTCTTCGAAACGAGGTGCCATACCTCCAAGAACTGATGAGAAAACAATCAACGAAGCTCTAGAAACAGTATTGCAGAATTCCACACGGGCCTGTGGAAATTCTCCATGCCCGTATGGATCTGTGTGGCGTGAAAATCGCACGGCTGCATGTTACTACTCAAAAAACACACCTTAAAACCGAGTCTAAACTCTTTCCAAACATGCATAAACCATTATAGAGTAAAAATTGCCGCAACTTAACACTTTCAATCCAATAAAAAGAAGAATTTGCGAATAATAAAGAGAGTAAAAGTTTACCAATGAAATGGGTATGAAAACTTCGAATTCGGCGTGGAAATTGTCTAGAAATCCCTCTAAAATAGCGGTACGAGGTCGAGAAAATGATCAAGAGTGGTTTTCTAGTGTATGGAAGGGTAATCGATGAAAATTTCAACTAGATTTTTAAAGGAAAATCGCGTCTCTTGGAATTTTGCACATCCACACGGGCGTACAAAAATTACCCACGCCCGTGCGCCTCCACAGGAGAGATCCACAGGGGCAGACGCACACCCTTGTGCGCTCTCAAGAAAACACACAATGGTTCTGAATGCAACCGCACGGGCGTGCGGAAATTACCCACAACCCATGCGCCCAACCCACAAGAGCAGCCGCACGCCTTTGTGGCTCCTCTGTCCAACTAAGAAAATTCTCTAAATATTTCACACGCCCATGTGGAAATTCTGCACGGGGCGTGGATCATTACTGGGCAGTTCACAGGGGCAGACGCATGCCCCTGTGTATTCTCTGGATAGAGGAGAGCTCTTCTGCAGAGATCCACATGGGTGTTCGGGAAATGCCCACACCCGTACGTTTGCCACAAGTTCGACCACAGGCGGTGAGTCCACGCCCCTGTGTGCTCTCGGGAAAAATTGCTAAGTCTCTGCAGGAAACCGCACGCCCACGTAGAAATTACCCACAGGGTGTGCGGGTGTGACAAGGTCATTCATAAGTGCACGTCCACGCCCCTGTGCCTTCTCTGGATGAGCTTACAGTGCAAATCCATGGGCATGTGGAAATTCCACACGCCCATGCGTTTTCTCTGGATGCCTTAAAAAACTCTACAGACTCTGAAGAAAATTCCTGAACATATAAACACACTCAGAGCCTACTCTATTATGCAAAATGTACCAGTGAAAACATGAGAAACTAACTCACTCGACCAAAAACTTCGCCATATCCACATGAAAGAGCGTTGACATAAAAAATCCACAAGAAATCACACAGTAATGCATCAAAACATACAGACACAAACACTCAACACTTTATTCATACAAACAATAAACTAGCAACTAAGAAAATAGTAAACACTTGGGTTGCCTCCCAAGAAGAGCTTGTTTAACATAACTGAGCTTGACGTACCTTATCTTACCTCACAGGGGTTCATAGATGAAGGTTGCCCTCTTACCCATAACTTGAAAACATGATGAGCAAAGTCTCTTGAAGGTAGAGGGGGAGTTATCAGGCTTGGTACCACTTAACAAGGGTTCATCTAACTTGTTCGTTTCACACATCCCCAACAGCCTTGGGGCATTTCTTGTGGCGTCTCCTCGCCCTCTTCATCTTTCAGAGCACCTTCTTCATGTTTCCTGAAGTAGATGGTACTTGTTCCTTCAGACCAAGCATCATTACTTCTTCATTGTCCATCTCTTTTTTGAACAAACACTCATATGGGTCCGGATTAAACATTTCTTGCATGTATTCATCAACAATCTCATCAGTAGTTTTAAGAAACTAAAGAGTATCATTAAAGTCAAGAGAATGTCGCATGGTTTCGGTGAGGCGGTATGTGAGCTTATCATCTCCAACCCTCAGTGTCAACTCTCCGCCGTCCATGTCGATCAATGCCTTGGAAGTGCACAAGGTATCAAAGGAACATCTTCATTCTCATCGACATCCAACACCACAAAATCTATAGGAAATATATATTTGTCAACTTTGACAACCGCATCTTCATTGATGCCCCTCGGATGTCTCATTGTTCGGTCCGCCAATTGCAATGTCATCTGAGTGGGCCTAGCCTCTCCCAAGCCTAGCTTATGAAAGAAGGAATATGGCATGACGTTGATACTGACCCCTGAGTCCGCCAATGCCATTTCTTCACTGAAGTTGCCAATATTGCACGGAATGATAAAGCTTCCTAGGTCATTTCTTCTTATTCAGTATATTCTTTTGTGAGACTGCAGAGTAAGACGCATCTAGAATCATGGAGGCACTCTTCTCCCATTTCCTCCTATTGGTCAATAGGTCCTTCAAGAATTTTGCATATTTTGGCATTTGGGAGAATGTCTCAAAAAAAAAGAATATTTATTTGGAGTTACTTGAACAAACTCAGGAACTTCTTGTAATGTTCATCCGCTTGGTCATTCTTCAATCTAGAGGGATAAGGGATTCTTGGCTTGAAAGGTGGGGCCACCACCTCCTTCTCTTTGCTTGCTCCTTCCTCAACCTCTATGACCTCGGTTGCATCTACATTGGGCTTATCACTCAGAAGCCTACCCTCAACCTCATGACTACTTCTCAAAGTGATAACCTTCACATGCTCCCTTAGATTAGTCTCGGTATTACTTGGCAAGCTTCCATGTGGTCTCTCCGATAGAGACTTCACAATTTGCCCCACTTGATTATCAAGATTGTGCAAGGAAGCGGTGTGGTTGCGAAGTGTAGCCTTAACTGATTGAAACCTTGTATCCAACGATTGCACAAATCTAGTCAAGGCCTTCTCTAAATCGGTTATTCGGGTCTTCAAGCCTGAAATTCGGTTCTTCATGTTCGGGGCTTGTTATTGTTGGAAACCTGGCGGTGCCATGGCCTTTTGTTGTCCTTGGTTTCTCTACAAAAAATTGGGATGATTCTTCCAACCTGGATTGCACGTATTACTATATAGATTCCCTTGGTACCTCATTGCATTGCCTACAAAGTCAACTTTCTCCACCGAAAATGCATCTCCAATAGAGATCGGGCAAGTAGTCACGGTCGCCACCCCATTAAAAGTTAGAAAGTCTAACTTCTTACTCAATGATTCCACTTGGGCCGCCAAAGAGGTTACTGCATCTATTTCATGGAGCCCGTCCACCTTTTTCCTTTCCTACGCATTCCATTGATAACTATTCATGGCCATGTCTTCCACTAATTGACGGGCTTCTTCTGGGGTTTTACTCCCCATTGTACCTCCTTTGGCAGCATCTAGCAATTGCCTTGTACTCGGATTCAACCCATTGTAGAAGGTTTGGATAATCATCCATTCAGAAAATCTGTGTTGTGAGCTGATAAGTGCTTGTGTGTTAAGAATGCGAAGTGTTCTTTCCTTACAATGAGCATTACTTTTATCAGGGTTAAGAGCAAATACATGTGTATTTATGTTCTTTTGTGCAGGTAGGGTTGTGAAGCTATGTTTTAAGAAAAGAAGCCAAAAGTAGATCGTGAATGCACTATTTAATGAAATCTTGGAAGGAACAAACTTGAAGACACAAGTTGGGCTCAAAGATATGTGAATGTGTGCCAACCTCCATGTATTCAAGCAATTACAATGATTTGGAGGGGCACAAGGGCAGTCACATTTACGTATCCTGACTTGTGCATTGATAGCAAGATCTTCACCAATAAATCCGTTTATTGAAAAAAGCGACGCGATCTAAGGCATAAACGTGTGCCCGTTTATATTGCCTCGATGAAAAGTGGATTCGGGAGTGTTTTTAGCGGAGTACTATAGTAGATACTGTAGCAAAATACTATAGCAATTTATTGTAGCAGTTACTGTTCACAGCCGGCCGAAAATAAGAATTTCAGAGAATTCATGCGGGCTTTTGGAAATTCCACACGTCCCTGTGGATGCCCGATTCCAACCCTTTAAAAGCGGCGATTCAGCCCCGATTTCTCTATCTTTTCCCCTATCTTTTCTTCCACCTTTCCCCATCTTTGGAGGCGCCCGAGGCTAGGGTTTGGAGAGACTTTGGCAAGGCTTTGGAGAGGTTTGACGGCCTTCGACACCGCGTTTCCTTCAGAAGAGAGCTATTGGGGAAGCTTTCGTTGGCACCGATCCGGCGAGGTGTGCCCTAGGTTTGACGAGGTGACCTTTGAAGAAGACGCGGCCAATCCATAAGATCTTTGACATGAACACAAGGGGTTTTTCATTCATGGATTGCATCCCTTTACTTTCGATTTCATTATCTATTGTATTTTGCTCCATGGAGAGCTAAACCCCTAGTGGGTACTTGGGTATTTGTGAACCCTAGGATGTCTTTGTTTTATTGAATCTCTTTATTATGCTTTGAATTAATTGATTTTTATTGTGAGTTCCAATCTTGGAAACTTGATTGTATGAATACTCCCCTAGAATGACACTAGGGTTGAGAGTTCTTCTTGGTAACTTTTGTGAGTGAGTGACACACCATGAGAGTTAGACAAAGCTGGATTGGAGAGGATTGAGAGGGTGAGTTGAGAGGTAGCGGAACGTCCCTTTTCCCCTCCGGTGTGATCTATCCTACCTCCACATTCTAAGAGTTCTTTGCGGCCATAGTAGAGTCAATGGCCTAAGGGATGACCTTCCGCTGGGGCTTAGTTGCGAGTGCAAGGGAGTGAAGCATTGAAGTGATTTTAGCATCTAGGGCTTAATTGTGGCCAGGGATCTTTCACCTGGACGAAAGGGTTAGGTCTATACATAGGAATAGGTTTTATCACTTAGAATCCCTAGAGCTCATTGCAATCCTATACGAATGCGAGGTGTTGAGATTGTTCGATTTCTCCTCCGGGACATGTATAAAGTTAGGCATGGTTGACCTTAGATTTGGGACTATGCAATTAAGGATTTCCATGACTCACTATTGCATTAATTAGGAAGCATAATAGAGGTTTCTTGCACTTGAAATGATTGTCCTAGGTGGAACAATATCCGGGTACTCCATTTAACGTCGATTTCCTCTCCTATCTTATATTTGCGGCTCCTTTATCTTTTCTTATTTTTCATTCGTATTGAGTTTGTTTGCACATCACTTTCACCATATTTTCATTCTAGTTAAATAGCAATCTTGGTGGTTCTAAGCACTATTCCCTGTGGATTCGACTACCCTCTCACCGTGGTATTATTAGTTTGACACCCATGCACTTGTGTTTTACACGCAAATTTGGTCATGTCATGAGCACCTCCGCAAAAGATCCTTGAAGCGCTCCCATGTCTCAAACAATGATTCCAACTCCATCTGTATAAACGATGATATCTATTTGCGAAGCTTGGCCGACTTCCTCGGAGGAAAGTACCTAGCAAGAAATGCTACGACCATCTCATTCCAAGTCGTGATGGAGGCTTTGGGCAAGGAATGAAGCCACTATTTAGCTCTTCCCTTGAGAGAGAATGGGAAAGGCCTCAATCTAATAGCATCATCCGATACACCATTAATCTTTCAGCATATCACAAACTTCCAAGAAGTTCTATATGTGGTTGTTTGGGTCCTGATCGGCCAAACTGTTGAACTACACTAACTACTAAATCATTTGGATGAATGCCGGTTTCAGCTCAAAGTTCAAAGCTGTGATCGGGGTTACACAATACTCGATTGTGTACATAAAACTGAGGGTCTAGCATAATCAGAAAGTGTTCTCTATTGCTCATTCTGTTCTACCATATTATCTTACCCTTGAACTTCTATTTGAGCTTGATTAGACGGTTCTTGCACAGGTTCTTTTCCCATTCTTCTAAGTGTATATTCAAGTTCTGGATCTCCTTCAATTAATGTCAAAGGATTTCCTCGGGTAATAACCTGGGGTTACACCGAAAGAAAGAAAACAAATCAGAATGATGATAGAAAAAAAGAATGTGAAATAGAATGAATAAATGATTAGCTAAGAAAACAAAAGCGCAAAGTTCTCTAAACGCCTACTCCCCGGCAACAGCACCAAAAACATGACAACACCCCTTGCGTATGTCCCGCAAGTGCACTGGTTTATCGAGTAATAAAATTCAAGGTGAGTGGGTATCGTATCCACAGGAGTAGGGAATAAAAATACTTAAATTGTTTCTCAACCAACTGAAAGATGAACAATGGTTTTGTTAGCATGATATAATGTAAACAAGAATAAAAGAGATAAGAAAGAGAAGTACAAGTAAAGGGGAGGTAAGGCAATCGATATAAATGGGGTACTCAGATATTGTTCTGCCTAGGACGATTGGTTCAAATGCAAAACCTCTATTATGCTTCCTAACTAATGCATTAATGTGGCATGGAGATCCTTCAATACATGGTCTCAAATATAAGATCAACCATGCCTGACTCTATAAATGTCCCGGAGGAGAAATCGAACAATCTCAACACCTCACTTGTTGCACTTCTCACTCTTTAAACTCTTTTGGAAACTCAAATTTGATGTTAAAGGGGCTAGTCATAGTTGTTTCTTTTGTTAAATGCTTCAATAAATATATATATATATATATAATATGGAAAAAGGAAAAGAAAGAACAAAATAGTTTTATTTTTTTTTAGTTGTGCTTGTTGGGTGGAAAGAGCTACCACCTTTGAAGTATGAAACAACTCTCATAAGTCAGATACTAGTTATACCCTAATGAGAGAAAGAACTATCTCATAGAATGAGTGAAAGCTACCACTCCGGTAGAAAGAGCTACCACCTCGAAAGTGTGAAAGCCACGATAGCGGCCGCTTTGGAAAGGGCTACCTTAGAGGATGTGTGAAGCTACTACTTTCTTTTTAATTTTTGTTACTCTTTTGTAGATAAATAAGTCCCTTATACTTAAAACTTTGAGGAGTATACCTTCGGTTGACTTGAGTGAGTTTACACACACTTACATGACTTTGGGTTTGTTATCCTTTTTTATTCAAGTTTTTAGCTAGAGCATTGATTTTTTCGTATTTAGTGTTGAATTTCCCTTACTTATAGAATGCTCTCTTTGCATGTTTTAGTGAACGTAAGGCCAAGCGCTTCCAATATTTCCTTCATATATACTTCAATGTTTTAATGTTTCCTTGAGGACACGAAAAAGCTTAAGTGTGGAGGAGTTTGATAAGTTCTTGTGTGTTAAGAATGTGGAGTATTCTTTCCTTATGATGAGCATTACTTTTATCAGGTTTTAGCGCTAATATGTGTGCATTTATTTTACTTCCATGTGTTTAGGGTTGTGAAGCCGAATGTTATAAAAAGAAGCCAATATAGGTAGTGAACGCACTATTTGGAGGAAATCTTGAGAAGGTTCAAACGCTAAGTCATAAGTCGGGTTCCAGATGCCAGAATGTGTGCCAGCCTCCTTGTATTCAAGTTAGCACAATGATTTGAAGGGGCACAATGGCAGTCACATTTGAGTATCCCGGCTTGTGCATTGATAGCAAGATCTTCACCAATGAAGCCGTTTACTAAAGAAGCAAGGCGATCTATGATGTTAAAGTGTGCCCGTTTACATTACCTCGATGAAAACATGGATTCGGGAGTGTTTCGGGCCATACTGAAGCAGGTTCTGTTCACAGCCGGCCGAAAAAGTGAAGTTCACGGAATCCACATTGGCATGTGGACATTATCCACGCCCGTGTGGAATTTTCACAGGCCCGTGTGGAGAATCCACAGAGGCGTGTGGATGCCCGATTCTAGCCCTATTTAAGGCCGATTTCAGCCCCAATTTCTGAATTCTTTTCTCCATCTTTTCCACAACTTGAGAGAGGACGGGGGCTAGGGTTTTGAGAGGTATTGGCAAGGAATTTGGATATGTTCTACGGCTCGACATCGCGCTCTATTTGGAAGAAGGTTAGTGGGAGAGCTTTCATTGGCATCGATCCGGCAAGGTGTATCTTAGGCCGGATAAAGGGACCTTTAGAAGAGTCGAGGCTTCTCCACAAGACCATCATCATAACTATCGAGATGGTTTTCTATAGATTACTTGCTTTTATATTTGATTACATTGTTGATTGTAACTAGCTCCATGGAGAGCTAAACCCCCTAGTGGGTACTTGGATTTGTGAACCCTAGGATGTATTTGTTTCATTAAACCTTTTATTATGCTTCTATTAATTGATACTTTAATTGAGTTCCAATCTTGAATGTTTGATTGAATGAATACTCCCTTAGAGTGACACTAGGGTTGAGGGTTCTTATTGGTAACCCTTATGAGTGAGTGACACACCACGAGAGTTAGACAAAGCTAGATTGCAGAGGGTTAAGAGGGTGAGTCGAGAAATAGCGGAGCGTCTCCTTTCCCCTCCGGTGTGATTTATCCTACTTCCATTTTCTCGAGTTTTTTGTAGTTATAATAGAGTGAATGGGCTAAGGGATGACCTTCCAGTGGGGCTTAGTTGCAGAGGTAACGGAGTGAAGTGTTGAAGTCATTTTAGCACCTAGGGCTTAATTGTGACTAGGGACCTTCCACTTGGACCAAAGGGTTAGGTCTACATCTACGAAGAGGATTTATAACTTGGAATCCCTAGAACTCATTGCGATTCTGTATGAGTGCTAGGTGTTGAGATTGTTATTGGTAAACCTTATGAGTGAGTGACACACCACGAGAGTTATACAAAGCTAGATTGCAGAGGGTTAAGAGGTTGAGTCGAGAGGTAGCAGAGCGTCTCCTTTCCCCTCCAATGTGATTTATCCTACCTCTATTTTCTCGAGTTCTTTGAAGTCATAATAGAATGAATTGGGCTAAGGGATGACCTTCAACTGGGGCATAGTTGCAGACGCAAAGAGTGAAGCGTTAAAGTGATTTTAGCACCTAGGGCTTAATTGTGACTAGGGACCTTCCACCTGGACAAAAGAATTAGTCTACATCTTGGAAGAGGATTTATCACTTGGAATCCCTAGAACTCTTTGCGATTTTGTATGAGTGTGAGATGTTCAGATTGTTCGATTTCTCCTCCGGGACATGTATAGAGTCACGCATGGTTGACCTTAGATTTTGGATCATGTATTGAAGGATCTCCATGACTCATTAATGCATTAGTTATGAAGCATAATAGAGGTTTTGCACTTGAACCGATTGTCCTAGGTGGACAATATCCGAATACCCCATTTATATCGATTGCCTTACCTTCCCTTTACTTGTGCCTCTCTTTCTTGTCTCTTTTATTCTTTTTTACATTACATCATGTTAACAAAACCATTATTCATCTTTTACTTGGTTAAGAAAAACTTTAAGTATTTTTAATCCCTACTCCCTGTGGATACGATACCCATTCACATGTGATTTTATTACTCGACAATCCCGTACTGACAAGGTCCCCTTCGGTATATCCCGCAAGTGCACGGGTTTGTCAAAGTAATAATCCCGGGTGAGCGGGTATCGAATCCACAGGGAGTAGGGAATAAAAATACTTAATTTGATTCTTAGCTATGTGAAAGATCAATGATAATGAGTGTGATAATGATACAATTCTCAACAGTAAAAGCAACAAGTAAGAGAGCAAAAGTAAAGAAGGGGGTAAGACAATCGATAAAGATGGGGTATCCGGATAATGCTCCACCTATGATAATTGTTTCAAGTGCAAGAACCCTCTATTATGCTTCCTAATCAATGCAATGGTGAGTCGTGGAAATCCTTAATTACATAGTCCCAAATCTAAGGTCAACTATGCCTAACTCTATACATGTCCCGCAGGAGAAATCAAAAAATCTCAACACCTCGCACTCCCATAGAGTTGTAATGAGCTCTAGGGATTCCAAGTGATAAATCTCTTCCTAATTATAGACCTAACCCTTTGGTCCAGGTGGAAGGTCCCTAACCACAATTAAGCCCTAGATACTAAGATCACCTCAATGCTTCACTCTGTTCCACGCGCAACTAAGCCCCAGCAGAAGTTCATCTCTTAGAACATTCACTCTATTATGGCCGCAAAGAACTCGAGTAACGGAGATAGAATCTATCACGCCGGAGGGGAAAGGGGATGCTCCTGTACCTCTCGACTTACCCTCTCAACCCTCTCCAACCTAGCTTTGTCTAACGCTCGTGGTGTGTCACTCACTCACAAGGTTACCAACAAGAACTCTCAACCCTAGTGTCACTCTAGGGGAAATGTTCATACAATCAAGCATTCAAGGTTGGAACTCACAATAAATATCAATTTATTGAAAGAATAATAAAAAGGTTCAAAGAAACAAATACATCCTAGGGTACACAATACCCGAGTAACCACTAGGGGTTTAGCTCTCCATGGAGCTAAGTACAATCAAAGAAATAGAATGTAAAAGCAATGAATCCATAAAGAAACCCCCTCGATAGTCGTGTCGGTGGTTTTGTGGAAAGTTCTCTACTCGTCGTTCAAGGATTCCCTCGTCCAGTATAGGATACGCCTCGACGGAAGCTCCCCTACCAACCTTCTTCCTAAGGAATGACGATGTCAGAGCCGTAGAATCTCTCCAAACCCTTGGCCAATACCCCTCGAAACCCTAGCCGAAGCCCTCTCTCAAGTTGGGGAAAAGATGGAGAAAAAGACTTTCCAAAATCGGTGCTAAATCGGCTTTAAATAGGGCTGGAATCGGGCGACTACAAGTGCGTGGATGCTCCATGCACCCGTGCGGAATTTCCACACGGGCGTGGATAATTTCCACACGCTCATGTGGGTTCTCTGCTTCTCTGGTTTCTCGGCCGGCTGTGAACAGTGCTGCTACAATATATGCTACAATGTTGTTAAAGTGCTCTGCTACAATATTCGACCTGAATAGCTTCCCAATTCCATACTTTCATCGGGGTAACGCAAACCGGCACACGTTCACGTCGTGGATCACTTGCTTCTTCAATGGTGTACACGTTGGTGGAGCTCTTGTTCTATGTGCATAAGTCAGAATGCTTAAGTGTGACTGCCTTTGTGCCCCTCCAAATGGATGTGCCCACTCGAATACGAGGAGGTTGGCACACACTCTAGCATCTCACATCGACCTATGTCTTCGTGTTTGAACGTTCGCAAGATTTCCTCCAAAATCGGTGCATTGTAATCCACATTGGCTTCTTTCCTTCATACTCGGCCTCACAACCCTACCTGCATAAAAGTAACATAAAAACACACATATTAATGTAAAAACCCAAGAAAAGTAATGCTCAACATAAGGAAAGAATGCTTCGCATTCATATTACACAAGCACTTATCAAACTCCCCCACACTTAAGCTTTTGCTTGTCCTCAAGCAAAAATTAAACATTTTGTGTATCAATGAAGAAAATATTGGAAGTGCTTGGCCTTAGGTTCACCAAAGTATACAAAGAGAGCATTCTAAAAGTGAGGGAAATTTCAACACTAAATGTGAAAAATCGAAACTCTAGATAAAAACTTGAATAAAAAAGGACAACAAACCCGAAATCGTGAAAGTGTGTGGACTCACTCAAGTGAACCCAAGGTATACTCCTCAAAGCTCTAAGTATAAGGGACTTATTTAACTACACAAGTGACAACAATTTTAAAGATGGTAGTAGCTTCACACATCCTCTAAGGTAGCCCTTTCCAAAGCAGCCGCTAAGGTGGCTTTCACACTTTCGAGGTGGTAGCTTTTTCTACCGGACTGGTAGCTTTCACTCATCCTATGAGATAGCTCTTTCTCTCATTAGGGCATAGCTAGTGTCCGACTTATGAGAGTAGCTTCATACTTCATAGGTGGTAGCGCTTTCCACCCAACAAGCACAATTAAACAATAAAACTATTTTGTTTTTTTTTTTAGAATTTAGCACAAGAAATAAACCTAACTAGTCCCTTTAACATCGAACATGAGTTTCCAATAGAGTTCAAAGAGTGAGTAGTGCACTAAGTGTAAATCGGGCAAAAATTCCTAGAAATTCAAGAAATAACTAGAGCATGAAAACATTCAATGTTAGAAATTCTCCTAAACTCAAGCATACAATCATTGCAACTAAGGTGAACCGCCATTGGCTATGTGAGCATATAACAATCAAGAACAATAGAAAAGATGTGTGCACTATGGAAACTCCCCCCCACACTTAAGTTGTACATTGTCCCCAATGTACACATGCAAGCTCACTCAAAATATATATATCATTCAAAAGCAAATGTGGGAGAAGCAATCAAAACAATACTCCCCTGACTCCTAGTGTTTCGTTCGATGAAGCTAATTCCATGGGAGTAGTGTTCCGATGGGTTGAAAGGCTCACACGGCCAAGTGCCTGAGCACCTTGGCCGTGCCCATGACTAAGTCTCAATTCCCAAGAAGACAAGACCATCTGCACGCATACACGAGGGGGTTCAATGAAGCTCAATAAAGACAAAATAAATCGAGTGTATATAAAAGATAAAGTAATAAATACAACTCGATGATGCAAAAAATGAAAATAAACTCAGAAGGAGAATCCTTTCTGAGTGAACAAGCCTAAAAACAAGAAAAATAAAAATAAAATGCAAGAAAGTAAAGGAAAGGAAAATCAAGTGTCGGTGTCGCTCTCAGGCGCCTGTGCTGCTGCAGTTGCTGGTGAAGCACATAGTGGGTCCTCCGGTGCCGGGGTAGAGGATGGAGGTGCTAGAGGAGCTGAGGGTGTCGGAGGAGTCCTCGGCCGCAATACAAATGATGAGGCGACGTCTCGCTCTAAAATCTGTTGTAACACGTCGAAACACGCCATGAACTCTGTGTACTGAGTAGCCTGTGTAGCCCTAATCTCGGCAACCTCAGCTCGGACCACTCCTATAGGATTCTCGAGCCTCTCAAAGCGATCATTGGCTCGAGATGGTGAAAACATACGCACTGGGGGTGGCTCCTCTGCCACTGGAGGTGCCTCGGTCTCCATCGTTGCTAGCTGAGGCTCGGGAGCAGGCTGAGATGCTTCGGCTTCATCACCCTCATCCTCGGCTATCTCTGGAGCTGGTAGTACTAAAGCAAAAACTCATGTCCGAACCCTGCGGACCATGCCCATCATCCGCATCGTCTCTAGACTCAGGGGGGCAGGTAAACTCGTCTTCTCGGCTCCGCGAATCGAATCCAGGAGACCCATGCCCAGCACTAATCTCGTAATGTAGGGGCCCGAGAAGATCGCTCCCAGTCTAGCATAGTATCCCTGATGCCTGATGTACTTTGCCAAGATGTGCCCTAAGTGAATCGGTACACATTGTACCATCGAGTAGAAGTACAGTAGCTCCTGACGGCTCAGGACACTAGTGCTATCACCACGACCATTCACCGACCTACTCATAATGGCATGCAAGTATCTATATGCAAGTCGAGAAAGGCACGTGGCCTTGGACACCATCGGCTCGTACTGACCTTGACCACATAACACTCTGTAAGCTCTCTGCGGAGTCAAGGTTCCAGGATAATCAGTCGGTAACTGCGTGTACTCCTCTGTATCTGTGAATGCCTCCTCGTACAAGCCCAGGAGTACTGAAAACTGCGTAATGCTCAAGCTATGGTGCTGTCCAAATATTCTGAACTGAATGGTGTCCACACTGTCGAAGCTCGTATACGATCTATCAAACTCGAATGATGAGAGCACCTCCAGTGCAAACTCTCGGATGGCTGGCTCTCTAATCATCAACAACTGCCGCCAACCACCTTCTGAAATAAGATCCTCGATCTCATCAGCAAACTCATCTCCCTGCTGCAGATCTCGTAATATAGTCGTGTCTAAGAATCGAGTCTGCCCAAAACGGAGCCTCGACAGGCGCTCATAGCGAACTTGATGCTCTGCAATTGCAAACCGCATGCCCTCGGGCTCAGGAGAAGACTCACGTGGTCTCTTATCAGATTGCTTCTTTGACCTAGGTGCCATAATCTACAAGATTTAAACGAAATTGATCAAACAAGTTGATAAACCAATGCTGCAGAAATCCACACGGTCATGTGGAATTTCCGCACGCCCGTGTGGATCCACGGGGCGTGAGAAACGCATGGCCACGCTTCAACAATCCAGAAAAATACAACTTAATAGTCATTCTAACTTTGTTCTAAACATAAATCATTTTTCCTATTGAAGAAATGAAGCATTATTAACCAGGTTAATCTCTAGAAAACCATGAATTTGCAAGGAGGATGATAAAAACTAAAACTTACCGACAAGATTTAGTGAGCAAATGAAGAATCGGCCAGAAAATTTCACTAAAAACAAACCAAATTAGCACTCTGAACTCAGAGAATACTGTGAGAGTGTTTTTCGGGCGAATAGAAGTCGTGAAGAGGGAGAGAAATTATCCTCTTTTAAACAGAACTCACGACTTTTGGCGTTCTTTGCATCCCCACGGGCGTGTGGAAATTCCCCACGCCCGTGTGCCTCACTTCAAAAGCACTACAAGGGCGTGCGCACGCCCATGTGCTCTTTAGGTAAAATGCTCCTTTGACTCTGACTGTTCTCGCACGGGCGTGCGGAAAACATCCACGCCCGTGCTCCTAAATCACAGGAGTAGCCGCACGCCCATGTGGCTTCTCTGGACATCCGAGAAAAATACTAAATGTTACACACGCCCGTGCGGTAATTCCCCACGGGCGTGGACATTCACATGCAAAACTCACAGGGGCAGCCGCACGCCTCTGTGTTTTCTCAGGATGGAGAAAACTCCTCTGCAGAGTATCACACGGGCGTGCAGAAATTACACACACCCATGTATGGTTCACAAGGTCGCTCACAAGGGCGAGTCCACGCCCCTGTGTGCTTTCGGAAAAATCTGCCCAACTCTGTAGGAATTCACACGCCCGTGCTGAAATTACCCACGGGCGTGTGACAGTCGCATGATCGTTCACAGTGGCAGCCGCACGCCCCTGTGCCATCTCTGGAAGGGCTCACAGTATACACCCACGGGCATGTGGAAATTCCACACGCCCATGTGTTTTCTCTGGATGACTTAGAAAAAATCTGCAGGCTATGCAGAAAATTTCGGAACATGCTTACACACTCAGAGCCTGCCCTAATATACAAATTTTACCAGTGAAAAACATGAAATATAACCCAAACGACCAAACTTTCGCCAATTCCTCATAAAGCACACGATAACTTTAAAAACCCACAATAAAATCACAGCACAAGCATCTAAAAGATCAGACATCAACACTTAATGAATTATTCATGCAAACGAACTAAACTAAAAGATAAGAAAACAGTAAACACTTAGGTTTCCTCCCAAGAAGTGCTTGTTTAACATCACTTAGCTTGACATACCTTATCTTACCTCACGGGGTCCATGAATGAAGGACGCCCTCTTACCCATGACTTGGAAGCATGATGTGCAAAGTCTCTTGAGGGTAGAGTATGTATTATCGGGCTTCGGACCACCTAACATTGGTTCATCCAACCTTCTCGGTTCATGTAAGTCTCCAACAGTCTTGGAGTGTTTTCGGTGGCGTCTCCTAGCCCTCTTCATTTTTTGGAGCACCTTCTTCAATATCCCCGGGGTAGATGTTGCTTCTTCAGACGACCCAAGCATCATTACTTCTTCATTGCTCTCCTCTTGGTCGAACAAACCTTCATATGGATCCGGGTTAAACATTTCCTGCATGTATTCATCAACAAGCTCATCAGTAGTGTCTAGGAAATACAAAGTGTCATCAAAATCGAGAGAATGCCGCATGGCTTCAGCAAGGCGGTAAGTGAGTTTGTCATCTCCAACTCTCAATGTAAGCTCTCCGCCGTCCATGTCAATCAATGCTTTGGAAGTCCGCAAGAACGGTCTCCCAAGTATCAAGGGTACATCCGCATCCTCATCGACATCTAGCACTATGAAGTCAACTGGAAAAATGTACTTGTCCACCTTGACAAGCACGTCTTCAATGATGCCTCTCGGATGTCGCATCGTTCGGTCCGGCAATTGTAAAGTCATCTGAGTAGGCCTAGGCTCTCCAAAGCCTAGCTTTTGGAAAAAAGTATATGGCATGACATTGATACTTGCCCCTGAATCCGCCAGTGCCATTTCTTCACCTAAGTTGCCGATGTTACACGGAATGATGAAGCTTCCAGGGTCTTTCTTCTTGTTCGGCATGTTCTTTTGCAGCACCGCCGAGCATAAAGTATCTAGCACCACTGAAGCACTCTCCTCCAACTTCCTCTTGTTAGTCAATAAGTCTTTCAGGAACTTTGCATAATTAGGCATTTGAGCTAATGCCTCTACAAAAGGAATATTGATGTGGAGTTGCTTGAATAAACTCAGCAACATCTTATACTGTTCATCCCTTTGGTCATTTTTCAATCTAGAGGGATAAGGGATTCTTGGCTTGCAAGGTGGGGATGCCACCTCTTTCTCTTTCTTCGCTCCCTCCTCAACCTCTACAACCTCGGGTGCGTGTTCTTTCGGCTTTCTCACTAGGAAGCCTCCCTTCAACCTCACGACCACTTCTCAAAGTGATCGCCTTCACATGTTCTCTAGCGTTGGTTTCCGTATTGCTTGGTAAACTTCCATGTGGGCTTTCGGAGAGAGACTTCGCAATTTGCCCCACCTGATTTTCAAGGTTGTGCAAAGAGACGGTGTGGTTGCGAAGTGTAGCCTCGACTGATTCAAACCGTGTATTTGCAGATTGAACAAATCTAGCCAAGTGCTTCTCTAAATCCATCATTCGGGTTTCCAAGCCTGAAATTCATTTTTCCACTTGAGGGGCTTGTTGTTGTTGGAAACCCGCTGGCCCCATGGCCTTTTGTGGTCCTTGATTACTCCATGAAAATTTGGGATGATTCTTCCAACCTGAATTGTAAGTATTGCTATATGGGTTCCCTTGAGGTCTCATGCCATTACCTACAAATGTCAACGTTTTCCACTGAAGAAACATCACCAATAACGATCGGGCAAATCAGAGGGAGCATGTCCTCCACCACAACCGGTGCAATTGGTTACGGCTGCAACTCTATTCGAATCTATGAGATCTAGCTTCTTACTCAGACTCTCTACTTACACGCCAATGAGGTTACCGCATCAATTTCATGGATACCGGTCACCTTTTTCTTCTCCCTAGCATTCCATTGGTAACTATTTAACCCCATTTCCTCAATTAATTGACGAGCCTCATCGGTGGTTTTGCTACATAAGGTACCTCCTGCTGCCACATCCAAGAGTTGCCTTGTGCTTGTGTTCAAACCATTGTAGAAGGTTTGAACAATCATCCACTCCGGGAATCCGTGTTACGGACATTTTCTCATGAGCTCATTGAACCTTTCCCATGTCTCGAATAAAGACTCCAATTCCAACTGAACAAAGGATGAGATCTCATTCCTAAGCTTTACTGAATTTCCGGGAGGGAAATAATGGGCTAGAAAATGTTCTACCATCTCCTCCCATGTAGTGATTGATGCTCTAGGTAATGAGTGTAGCCACTGCTTCGCTATCCCTTTCAAGGAAAATGGGAAGGTTCTCAATTTGATGGCACCATCCGTAACCCCATTTATCTTCAGCATATCGTACACCTCAAGAAAGCTCTCTATGTGACTGTTTGGATCCTCATCGGCCAAACCGTTGAATTGTGCGGACTGCTGCAGCATATGGATGAATGCCGGCTTTAGCTCGAAGTTCTGAGCTGTAATCGAGGGACGTACAATACTTGATTGTGTCCCCAACACTGAAGGTCTGGCATAATCAGATAGCGTTCGCTGTTGCTCATTCTGTTCTGCCATGTTTTCAGATTCCTCTCCTTCCAAATCAGCTGAATTATGCTGTTCTTGCACAGGTTCTTTCCATTTTCTTCTCAGTATATGTTCAAGCTCAGGGTCTCCTTCAATCAATATTGATGGATTCCCTCGGGTCATAACGTGGAGCTGCACCAAAAAGAAAGAAAAAGAAAATCTGAACGATGATAGAATAAGAAGATGTGAAATAGAAAATGTGGTGAAATAGCTAAGAACACAAAGTGCAAAGTATCTCTAAACGCCTAGTTCCCCGACAACGACGCAAAAAACTTGACAAGGTCCCCTTGCGTATATCCCGCAAGTGCACGGATTTGTCGAAGTAATAATCCCGGGTGAGCGGGTATTGAATCCACAAGGAGTATGGAATAAAAATACTGAATTCGATTCTTAGCTATGTGAAAGATCAATGATAATGAGTGTGACAATGATTCAATTCTCAACAGTAAAAGCAACAAGTAAGAGAGCAAAAGTAAAGAAGGCGGTAAGGCAATCGATAAAGATGGGGTACCAGGATAATGCTCCACCTAGGATAATTGTTTCAAGTGCAAGAACCCTCTATTATGCTTCCTAATCAATGCAATGGTGAGTTGTGGAAATCCTTAATTACATAGTCCCAAATCTAAGGTCAACTATGCCTAACTCTATACATGTCCCGGAGGAGAAATCGAACAATCTCAACACCTCGCACTCGCATAGAGCTGTAATGAGCTCTAGGGATTCCAAGTGATAAATCTCTTCCTAATTATAGACCTAACCCTTTGGTCCATGTGGAAGGTCCCTAACCACAATTAAGCCCTAGATGCTAAGATCACCTCAACTATTTACTCCGTTCCACGCGCAACTAAGCTCTAGCGGAAGTTCATCCCTTAGAACATTCACTCTATTATGGCCACAAAGAACTCAAGGAGCGGAGGTAGAATCTATCATGCCAGAGGGGAAAGGGGACGCTCCTGTACCTCTTGACTCACCCTCTCAACCCTCTCCAACCTAGCTTTGTCTAACGCTCATGGTGTGTCACTCACTCACAAGGTTACCAACAAGAACTCTCAACCCTAGTGTCACTCTAGGGGAAATGTTCATACAATCAATCATTCAAGGTTGGAACTCACAATAAACATCAATTTATTGAAAGAATAATAAAGAGGTTCAAAGAAACAAATACATCCTAAGGTTCACAATACCCGAGTACCCACTAGGGGTTTAGCTTTCCATGGAGCTAAGTACAATCAAATAAATAGAATGTAAAAGCAATGAATCCATAAAGAAACCCCCTGGATAGTCATGTCGATGGTCTTGTGGAAAGTCCTCTACTCGTCGTCGAAGGATTCCCTCATCCGATATAGGATACGCCTCGACGGAAGCTCCACTACCAACGTTCTTCCTAATGAATGACGATGTCGGAGCCATAGAACCTCTCCAAAACCTTGGCCAATACCCCTCGAAACCCTAGCCGAAGCCCTCTCTCAAGTTGGGGAAAAGATGGAGAAAAGAATTACCAAAATCGGGGCTAAATCGGCTTTAAATAGGGCTGGAATCGGGCGACTACATGGGTGTGGATGCTCCAAGCGCCCGTGCGGAATTTCCACACGGGCGTGTATAATTTCCACATGCTCGTGTGGGTTCTCTGCTTCTCTGGTTTCTTGGCCGGCTGTGAACAGTGCTGCTATAGTATATACTATAGTATTTGCCCTGAATGGCTTCCCAATTCCATACTTTCATTGGGGTAACGCAAACGGGCGCACGTTCACGTCATGGATCACTTGCTTCTTCAATGGTGTACACGTTGGTGGAGCTCTTGTTCTATGTGCATAAGTCGGAATGCTCAAGTGTGACTGCCTTTGTGCCCCTCCAAATGGATGTGCCCACTCGAATACTAGGAGGTTGGCACACACTCTAGCATCTCACACCTGACCTATGTCTTCGCGTTTGAACCTTAGCAAGATTTCCTCTAAAATTGGTGCATTATGATCCACATTAGCCTATTTCCTTCATAATCGGCCTCACACCCCTACCTGCATAAAAGTAACATAAAAACACACATATTAGTGTAAAAACCCAAGAAAAGTAATGCTCAACATAAGGAAAGAATGCTTCACATTCATATCACACAAGCACTTATCACGTACACTTGCGGGGCATACGTAAGGGGCGTTGTCAAAGATATGATTGTGAGTTATAGTAAAGTCAAACAAATAAAGATAGTCATAGCCCATCTAGAGTGCTTCTCATGAGTGTGTGCTAACCATCTTCCTCACTCTCCCTATTCACAACATATATGATTACTATTGGCCTTAGAGTTGCTAAATCCACCATCAATAATCAGTCAAAAATCTTTCGATCCCTAAGTAGAACTTTAGCCCTCAAGTGAATGTAAACAGGTTCCAGGAGATCAATATGTTTTTTTTTTAGTCCGACTAATATACACTGCACAAAATCTTTCTAGAGGATGTACATGCTGATTAGGTACAAGTGCCACCAAAAATCTTTCACTTGGTTAATAAACAATTTAAGTATTTTCTCTTTTTTTCTTTCTTTCTCTTTTTTTATATATATAGGCCTATCTCGTGTCTCTTGGGTACAAACTACAAACTTTAATCAAGGCTAAAGAAAGACAAGGAGAGAACCAAAAGCTCTTAAATGTTCATTAAAGCTAAAGGTCGAATTTAACAGTCTAACGCCTAAGTCAAAGTAATGGGTTATCCGGGGTATGCAAGGTTCATGTTATGTGACATAAATATGAGAGCGACATTAAAGAACAAACATGACTTCACTTCAAGTATAAGTAAGAAATACAACTCACATCTATTGTCTTTTCAAGATAGGAAGTTCTTAATCATGTATCGTACCTATCAAATGTAAAATAAGCATGCAAAATGTACTAAGTATCCCATCCCTACACCTAGAGTCATCCACTGCCGTCAATGTATATAAAACAACAATATATGGTTAAAATAAATAATAAAATCCATCAGAAGAGTAAATGACTACCACTGAATGCGAAGTAACAAGCCATAGAATGCTTCCACTGACGCTACCAAAGGGGTGGCTTCTTTGCTGTCTACAGGCTTCTACTCTAGGAAATGGTGTGAGATCATGCCAAATCTTGCTTCTCCACTAGATTTCCACTCCAATAACCTTCTCCGTGACCAATTTTGGGGCGGAGATGATGATGATCCTTCAAGCCTAGGGTTCCTTCTCTAAAAGCCTAAGAAGATGATTTAGAGAATTTTTGAGATGGCCATATGATTGGGCATACAGGCGCATGGCTGCCTGCATAGGTCTCATTATTTATACCAAATTTTGTGTTTAAGTGGAATAGTGTTTATGCTACAATACCATGGTATAATGTTTTGCTACAGTCGTTGGAACTCTAAAACGCCAATTTCGGTGCAATTTTTTCATAGATTGCATTTTTGAGCTTGCCTTAGCTTCTTTAAGGCTTGTAACACAAATATAACCAATTATGCAACAAAAAGGGCATCGATTCATCCAAATAGGAGTGAATAGTACATAACTTATAAGTATAAATACATACATTTAGGCTCTTAGCAACGGGCGTGACATCACCCGTAGTGAGGTCATGGTAGAGCCTATTATTATAAATACCACAGTATTCTCTAAATTCAGGGAGACTTTTTAATCGAATTACCTAAGGTGCTAGGAATTCTGGAGATTTAATGGGTGAGAGATGGTATTTGTTCCATATTTCAATGGATTCTGGAGGTTGGCACACACCCATATGTCTATGAGCACAACTTGTGCTCTGATCCTTGTTCAGTCCAAGAGTTTCACAATAATTGAGTCCATGATCTATTTTTGCTTCCTTTCGTCCAAACTTGTCTCCACAACCCTAAATGCACAAAAGAACACAAATACACACGAATGAGGCATAAAATCTAATAAAAGTAATGCTCAATGTAAGAAAAGTATACATAGTAATACTTATACACAAAGCACTTATCACTTAACGACCCGTGCACTTGCAGATCTCAATCAAGTATGTCAATGAGGATCATTAGAGAAGATCGCGTGTGACAAGCATCTTCAAAGATCATCATCAGAGGGTGATAAGTTCTTGAGTAGACATATTTCTTTATATGTTTTACTTGCATTGAGAATTATGTTTACCATGGTTTATGTCTCATAAAGTGTATTTGGTGCTCCTTTGTACAAATAGGTTATGAAAGCCTTGAAAGACGAAAAGAAAGCAAAGATAGGTTATGGAGCCACTTTTTTGGAGTTTTTGTGCGATGTAAGGATCATGACACAAGAGGATCTTATGCACATAAGGGTGTGTGCCAACTTCCATGAGAATCCAAGATGAAGTATGAGTTGGAATGGCACAAAGGCAGTCACATTCTTATGTCCCTGCTTGTGTGAAAAATGCAAGAATCTTCCCTATGATGGTTAAGCTTCATAATCTATCATACGGATGTGTGGCCATCCATGAGGTCTTAAGAGAAAAGTGTTGGAGCCTTGATTATGGAGAGTAATGTAGCAAAAACACTATGGTAATTCACTATAGCATCACTGTAGTGAAATACTATTCATGCGACTAGTTTTGCAGCCCACACGGTCACATGGTTGGCTCACACAGTCGCATGGAGGCACGTGATAACCCCGATTTCTGATTATAAATAGCTGTTTTGCCCCATTCTTTTGACATCTTTTGTGCGGCTCTTGAGATGTGAGCCGGTAAGAGTTTGGAGAGGAGGTCTTTGAAGCTTAGGAGGCATTTCTTTACCAACTTTGATCAATTCCTTCTCCGTCATAGCAACAAGGAAACCACCAGAAACCCTAGCTTCGAAGTGGATTTAATCAAGATGTGTAAGCATTCCATCAAGGCCATCAGTTCAGATATAGTGGGGGTTTATTTCTATGTCTTTTATATACTTTCATTCATTGATGGTTTGTTTTTGTATATTGGTCCAAGTAGAGCTAAGCCCTTGGAAAATATTTGGGCTTGTGAATGATAGGATTCTAATCTTGTGTGGATTTGCTTTGTGTTTCTATTTAATCCGAGTTAAATTGAGTTTCAATCTTGTTTGCCTAATGCTTGGTTGCCTTATTGATATTGTGGTTGTTCGGTTTGCATGATTTGTTCACCTTGGTGAGAAAAAGGTCTCCATTAGGGTTAGAACCTCAAGATTGAAGGAGGTTGAGAGAATGAGTCATGAGATAGTGGAGCGTCCCCTTTCTTCTTGGATTGGTGTATCCTATTTCCGTATTCCCTAAGCTTTATGCAACCATATTTGGTGTGAGTCGTGAGATTTAGAGATTTGTCAGTAGGGACCTTGTAGGGGGTTAGGGACCTTTCACCTAGAAGTAGGGTTATGTCTATTCTTAGGAATCAGATACTGACATGTCCGAATTACGTGTGTGTACCGCAAGTACACTGGTGTTGAAGTAATAAAATACTCGGTGAGTTTGGTAGTCGATTCCACTGGGAACGGGGTTACTAGTACTAACTACTTCTCTGCTATCTAGCCTAATGATAAATGAGATGGTGTGATGATCTAATATGCGAAGAAATGAATACCGAAGATGAATATGCAAGGGTAAAATAGAGGGGGATGTCAATCAGTAAAAGTGGGGTATTCGGGCAATGCTCCCCTTAGGATTCAGGTATTAGGTACTTGATATGCGAAGATAATCAGATCACATCTCCAGATTACCAATACTGGTCCCCTACGAGGTCCTGATGGAGAAATCACTCAATCTCAACACCTCACACCATATATGACCGCAAAACACTCTAGGGATTCCAAAAGATGTATCTGATTCCTAAGAATAGACTTAACCCTACCTCTAGGTGAAGGGTCCTTAACCCCCTACAAGGTCCCGGCAAAGAAATCTCACAGTGTCACGCCTCACACCTAATATGGTTGCAAAATGCTTAGGGAATATGGAGATAGAATACACCAATCTGATGGGAAAGGGGACGCTCCACTATCTCATTACTCATCCTCTCAACCCTCTTCAATCTTGGGGTCCTAACCCTAATGAAGACTTTTTTCTCATCAAGGTAAAAAATCATGCAAACTAAAAAACCATAACATCAATAAGGCAAGCAAGCATTAGGCAAACAAGATTGAAACTCAACCAAACTCAGATAAATAGAAACACAAAGCAAATCCACAAAAGATTACAATCCTAGGGTTTAAAAGCCCTAATACCCTCTAGGGGTTTAGCTATCCATGGAGCAATATACAAAACAAACCATTAACGAATGAAAGCATATAAAAACCATAGAAATAAGCCCCCTATATATGAACTAATTGTCTTGATGGAGAGCTTTGACGTCTTCAAGGATCCACTATGAATCTAGGATCACCAGTGGCTTCCTTGGAGCCATGACGGAGAAGGAATTGATTAAAGTTGGTAAAGAACTACCTCCTAAGCTGCAAAGACTTCCCCTCCAAGCCTTAGTAAGAGGGCTATTTATAAGCACAAACCATATCTGTCATGTACCTCAACGCACCCGTGTCAGATTTCCACGCGCCAACATGAGCCGCAAGAAATTCCACGCGGTTACATGAATAGTATTTCTGCTATAGTACTATTACAGTAAAATGCTACAGTGTTTTACTACAAGACTTAGCTATGGTCTCTTCATAAACGCGGTTCAAACACTCTTCTCTTGAGGCCACATGGTCGGGCACACGTCCATGTGGTAGGCTATAAGACTTTTCTTCATCGACTCAGCATTTGAAAGGTCTTGCATTCTTCACAAAAAGTATGAGCATGGAGATGTGACTACCTTTGTACCCTTCCGACTAGAAAATTGCCTTGAATTCTCTAGGATGTTGGCACACAACTCCATGTTCATGAGCACCTTTTGTGTCTTGAACATTGTATTGAACAAGAACTCCCAAAATGTGTCTTTGTAGCCTATTTTGTTTCTTTTTCTTCCTTCAACGCATTTACAGCCTAATTGCACAAAGAACACCAGATAAACTATATGAGACATAAACCATGATAAAAATGATGCTCAATGCAAGTAAAACATACAGAAAAATATGTCTATTAAAGCACTTATCAAACTCCCCAATACTTAAGCCTTTGCTTGTCCTCAAGCAAAATCAAAACATTAAACTCATGGAGGCCTTAGGTTCACCAGGAGAGTACACCAATAAAATTCTAAAGCTATAGAGAGAGTCAAACACTAGATAAAACAATCAATACTCTAGCAAACATGATGCGTTCTCCGTAAGTGCATAAGTCGCATACATGTAATGCAATGGTACCCCATAAGGGGTAGGATTGTCAAACTACATGACTAGACTAAAAATACTTCAGTTACACTGATCTTTAGTGAAAAATAAGTAGGATATGAGATTGAATAAATGGAAGAACAATTGAAAGAGAAAAGGAAGAGAGAATAGATAGAGATAAAAGGTAATTGGAATAAGTGTCAATAGAAGAGAACAATGCCCCGGGATGTTCCTTATGCACTCAGTAATGCTTACTCACTCTCAAGGTTTACCAAGTACATTCTTGGGTTCTAGTGTGTGCCAAAAAGCAATGAAGCATCTATGGTTCTCAATTACACTAAGTTTTACCAAAGTAGCTGTGCAAATTAAACACATCAAGTTGTACAACAGCAAGATTTAACACAAGAACCAAAAGAACTCCATAAATCATGAAGAGAAAAAGTGTTTAAGCATACAAAGTCACAAAGTTCCCACCCCGGGGCACCGTGGCCGGCAAGCCCCACATGGGTGGGTACAACATGGAAGAGATAAATCTAGATCGAAAAAAAGAAGACATGACTCCCTTCTGTTTGATATTTGCCTCCACTGTAGAGCTCCTTGTGCTAGCACCACTTCTCTTATGCCTCCAACTCACTCCTCTAAGCCTTATAAAGTGTGGATAAGCTTGATGTTTACCCTCATCAAAATCCTCCAAATGGAGAAGAAGATCTCCAAACAAAGATGATTATGAAACCCTAAAAACTGGAGTTATAAAGAGGGATTTCGGGCTCGACACGGTCTGTACACGCTCATGTCCAGACCCTGTCATGTAGGGAGAAAATTGGGTGAAAAGGAGTGTCTCTACCTGCAAAGTTCCATGGAAGGGACACGATCGTGTCCTGACCGTGCAATACTGTGAAACGATCATGTCAGGGGCACCCAGCACATGTCAATAATTCTTCACTAAAATCACCCTTGGCCTTGGACTTTCGGAGGCATGGGCACAATCATGTCTAGACCGTGTCAAGCTTGAAAGTGTCCTTCTACATAGAATTCTTCCTGGATCAACATTGGATTGATAACTTTGGAGGGTATGACACGAGTGTGTCTAGCCCGTGTCAAGCTTGAATACTTGAACTCCTTTTAAATATCTTCTTGTTTACTTCTCGAATTCACTCCAAAATGTATTGAGCCACCAATTTCTGCACATTTAACAAAAATAACCATACTAGCACTACTTATGTATAAAAGTAAACTTGAGAATAAGCAAAATGATGAATTTAGGCTAAGAAAACATGTATACAAACTTCACTCATCAATTATCCCACACTAAAATTTTTTCTTGTCCTCAAGAAACCACCAAACACATAGTCACAATGGAGATGAGTGCAATGTTTCCAATTGGAGCACAAAGGCGATGAAAGTTTAAACAGAAGGGAATCATAGGTCTTAGTAAAGACGTGAATGCACAAGAATGACTAAACTTCCACTTCCAAAACCTAGTGCGTGTGTGTTTAAAAACCTACTCATGTTCCCCACAGTCAATAAAATTCACTAAAGACACAAAATTCTATAGGGTAGTAGCTTCAGTACACCCTAGAGGTAGCCTTTCCCCTAGTAGGTCGTCAAATGTACATTTGTGATGCCCAAAATCTGACTACTCAAGAGTGGCTTTCACTCATCTAGGGTGATAGCTCTTTCTACCAACTTTTTCACACAACTAAACTTGACATGATTATTGGTAGGGCATTCCTGAAAAGGAATCCAACTTTCCAAAAATTTGTTTATTCATTTTCTTTTTAAACAAGAGACATGTTGAACCACAGGTAGGGTATGGTGACACGAGTATAAGGTTAAGGAAGTAAAAGTAAGTCATAATTTCACTCCAATGGTTACCAACACACACTTCTCCCCCTCCGCCACACTTGGAAATTACATTGTCCTTAATGTAAATAAACCATGCAATGAAATGAGGAGAAATGCAAGAGGAAGGGTGAAGCGACTGCCCTGAATCAAGAATTGAATTGTGTCACTATCATATGGTATCTCCCCCAAAGCAAACACTGAAAGTGATGGTGTCGTTCCCACATGTTGCTAACTCCAAGCAACCACACAATTTTTGAGATAAAAATTAGGACACAAGGGAAGCAAACATTAGTAATAAGGTATCTCCCCCAAAGCAAACACTGAAAGTGATGGTGTCGCTCCCACATGTTGCTAACTCCAAGCAACCACACAATTTTTGAGATAAAAATTAGGACACAAGGGAAGCAAACATTAGTAATAAGGTAAATAAGCCAAAACTAGAAAAGTAAACAAACCAAAATGCCAATATAGTAGTGAGAATCCCTTGTTGACTAAAGTACAAACAAAACTATGAAAAGGAGAAAATAAAAAGTAAATACAAAAAGAAATAAAAGATTTGCTAAATCATAATGCGTCATTCTTTGCACTAGTGGAGTCACCATAATCACAGTCAGAGGGAGTCGCAGAGGCATCAATACCAACACGCAAGTCTGCTATGTCAACACCGATAAACCGAGTGGGGTGCGTAGGGGAAACAGGCTCCGGTGATACTCAAACACCTAAATGCTCAACAATGCACACCACATGCCGCTGTAGCCACTAGAACTCAGCAGATGAATAGAAAATCAGGCTAGAAGCAGCAGGTGGTGGTTGTGAACGCGGCGGAGAAGATGTGGTAGGAGGTGGCTCGGGGGCAGATGTGGAAGCAGGGGAAGCACCATCTATAGTAGGCTGATCCTTGGGCAAAGTGATACAGTACTCAACGCCCAGAACTGTTGTGACCCTATAAACTAATCTCATCGAACGAAGTGTCTTTAGGGTCATAGGCGCTACACCCCCAACCACACGGATCCTATTGGTCCCCTGCAGAATTGCCCATGTGGTGAACTAGAAGAGTGATATAAGGACCGACGAAGAAAGTACCCACACGCGGGGATTTCCCCTGATGGAAAATGGATACAGCAACCTCATATCCTAAATGTAGATGAAACCGATTAACCATGCTCAGCAAAAAGTTAAAATCTCACAAGTTGACAACTAAGAGCTATCACCACAAACTGTCAAAGTATAGCTGAGCAGGAAATAAATGCAGCGCAGTGCGAAGAAACGGAGTACGGTGACTTTGTTGCGACGGTAATCATAGGTGGTAGCAGAGCTCAACCACCACCAGGCATCGCAAAGGGGCTCCCCTGCCGGTCTACAAGTAAGCAAGGCATCGTAGGTAGGGGTACATGTGAACTCAGCATCATACAAGCCCAGGTGGATAGAAAACTTGATAAGGCTCATGCACTACAGTGCACCGAAAACCTGAAACTGAATATAAACTGCACGGTGAAATGTGATTGTGCCCGTAGAAAGCTCTAAAGTGGACAACACCTCGTGCGCCAACTGCTCATAGGTGTTGTTAGTGATCTGAAACAACTGCCTCCATGCCTCAACACGCTATAAGAGCTCCACCTTAACCTTAAGCCCGATCTCTCACAGGCATCCCAATCTATTTCTCGTGACTCACCAAAACACTGATAAGAGAGATGAACATATCTCTCAATATGTTGCTAGACATAAAGTGTGGACTAATACTCCCTGCTAGATGATGCGGCATCAGTTTTGGGCCTCTTAGAAGGCCTATTAGTAGTGTTCTTCTTTGTCATGATTTGGAAAGAAAAAATAGAGCCATTCATGTCTGAATACGAAAAATACAGGCCAGACACAATCGTACCAGAAGTGCAGTGATCATGTTTGTGCGAGCCTAAGAAAAATTCAGTAGTGACACGATCGTGTCACAATTAACACGATCATGTTAGCATTGAACATCATCCCGAAATGGACTCCAACCCTCACCCACGAGGTGGTAGTAGCTTTACACATCCTCTATGGTAGCCATTTCATAAGCGGCCGCTAAGCTGGCTTTCACACTTTCGAGGTGGTCGCTCTTTCTACCGGGGTAGTAGCTTTCAGACAATAGGGCATAACTAGTATTCAACTTATGAGAGTAGCTTCATACTTCATAGCTGGTAGTTTTTTCCACCACTAATGCACAAACACAACAAACATAACTTTTCTTTTTATGAAATTAAGACAAGAAACAACTTAAGTAGTCCCTTAAACATCAAACTTGAGTTTCTACAAGGTTTAATGAGCGATTGGTGCAACAAGTGTCAATCTGGCAAAAATTTGTTAAAATTCAAGTAAAAACTAGAGCATGAGAACATTCAATGTTAAATTTTTTTTTTAAACTTAAGAATAGAACCATTGCAACAAAGATGAACCGCCATTGACTACATGAGCATGCACAAATCAATGCATAAGTATAGAACATGTGAAATGTGAACTGCATGAGAACAAGTGTCAATCTGGTGAAGCAAGTACTCGGCCAGGATATGCCCTAGATGATTTGGCTCGCTTTGCACCATCGAATATAAGTACAGTCACCTCGGCAGCTCACTAATCTACTGAGAATAGTGTGCATGTATCTCTAGCTTGGCCAAGACAGGCACGTGGCCTTAGACACTCCTGGCTCATACTGCCCCTGTCCGCATAAGGCTCTGTACGCTCTCCATAGGGTCAAAATGCTAGGATAGTTTGTCGATAACTGAGCGTACTCCTCTTTATCCATGAAAGCCTAATCATACAGTTGAAGTCAGACCAAAAACTGGGAGATGCTCATGTTGAAATATTGTCCAAATGCTCTAAACTAAATAGTATCGATGCTCAAGAAGCAGCTATAAGAGCGATCAAACTCAAATGATGCAAGGACCTCCAATGTGAGCATATGAATCACCGACTCCCGAATAGATAACAATCTCCTCCAGCTACCCACTATAAGTAGCACCTCAATCTTATCAGCAATCTCGTTACCTTGCTAAATCCCTTTTAGAGCACTCAAATCTGGAAAATGAGATTGTCCAAACTTCAATTTGGACAAGCACTCAAAATGAGCATAATACTTAGGAATAGCAAATTTCATACTCTCCGGCTCAGGGGATGGCTCTTTGGGACACTTGCTAGCCTGCTTCTTCGATCTGGAAGCCATATATGCAAGAATATAACAAAAACTGATCAAATTAACTTAAAAACTTAATTCTGAAAAAATCCACATGGTCATGTGGAAATTAAACACACCCATGTGGATTCTCATGGTGTGAAAACCGCACGGCCGCTATGCAAAAGTCCATAAATACATCAAGAAATTCACTCAAAACTCTTTCTAAAACATGCACCAACTATCTTAACATGTAAACGAGTAGCATTCACCAGATTTAGACTAAATAAATTAAGATTGGCAAAGGAAAAGAGAAATAGGGTTTACTGAAAAGATGAAAAGCTCAAAAATGGCCGGAAAACTCAAATGAAATCCGTCTAAATCAACGGTGAGAAGTCGGGAGAGTGAAAGGATTATGCTCTTTGAATGTTTTGGAGTGAAAAGACGAAGTAACATGAATAGATTTTAAAGAAAAACAGTGCCTCTTGGCATTCTGTACATCCACATGGGCGTGTGGAAACTACTCACGCCCTTGTGACTCAACAGGGAAGCTTCACAAGGGCAGTCACATGCCCCTATATGCTCTCGGGATAGCACACTTTACCTTTGAATGTATCTACAACGGGCATGTGGAAATTCCCCATACCCGTGTGCCTGATCCACAGGGGCACCCACACGCCCTGTGGCTTTTTTGTCCACCCGAGAAAAGGCTAAGTGTTCCACACGCCCCTGTGGAAATTCCACACGGGCATGTGGATCTTCACAGGGGTACTCATAGGGGCACTCACATGCCCCTGTATGCTCTCAGGATAGAGGAGAACTCTCTACAGGGATTAACACAGGCGTGTGAAAATTATTTATGCCGTGTGTATTTCACAGGGTTATCCACATGGGCTGACACACACCCTGTGTCTTCTCGGGATAGAGATTTGAACAATGCAGAGAAACACGCTCCCATGTGGAAATTTCCTAAGGGCGTGTGACTATCACGAGGATGTTCACAGGGGCAGACACACACCCCTGTGTCATCTCAGGATGAGCTCTGAACGGAGTCACACACCCGTGTGGAAATTACACATGGCCATGTATCTTCTTTGGATGACTTAGAAAACGTTTGTCGGCTCTCCATAAAATTTCTACACACTCATACATACTCAGAGCCTGCCTAGACATTGGAAAAATCTGACCAGAGAATCATGTAAAACATGCTCAAATGACTAAGAAACTTCGCCAATCACAATTAAGCACACGAAAACACCAATGGTCCATGAGAAAAACACAGAAATAGCATGTAAAAATCAAGACACCAACACTAAAGCTCTTTTGCATGCAAGTATTAAACTAAAACCAAGAAAAATAGTAAAGACTTGGGTTGCCTCCCAAGAAGTGCTTGTTTAATGACACACCCTTTGCTTGTGTATCGCAAGTGCAAGGGTTTGTCAAAGTAATAATACCATGTTGAGTGGGATAGTCGTATCCATAGGGAAT
This sequence comes from Dioscorea cayenensis subsp. rotundata, assembly GCF_009730915.1. NCBI lineage: Eukaryota > Viridiplantae > Streptophyta > Magnoliopsida > Dioscoreales > Dioscoreaceae > Dioscorea > Dioscorea cayenensis. The sequence continues at coordinate 13,740,543 of NC_052486.1, read as the reverse complement.
AGTGATTAGAAAAATCAAAGATTGCTATTTAACTAAATTGAAGATGAATCAATAGTGGTGTGAACAAAATCAATGCAAATAGAAACAAGTAAAGAAGAAGGAGGTGCAAGTAAATGATAGGAGAGGCAATCAATAGAATGTGGGGCACTCGAACATTGCTCACCCTAGGACTAATGTTTCAAGTGCAAGACCGACCATTGTGTCTCTCAACTGATGCTTAATGAGTCATGGAAATCTTAAAACATGGTCCGAAACCTATGGTCAACCATGACTAACCCTACACTATGCCCCGGCAGAGAAATCACTCAGTCTCAATGCCTCACACTGTGCAAGGTTGATTAAAGCTCTAGGGACTTTAAGTAATAAACCCTATTTCCCTAATATAGATCTAACCCTTTGGTCCAGGTGAAAGACCCCTAGTCACAATTAAGCCCGAGATACTAAGGATTACTTCAGTGCTTCACTCTGTTGCTTACACAACTAAGCCCCAGAGAAGTTTGTCTCTTAGCACTTCACTCTATTGTGACCGCAAAGAACTCTTAGAATGTGAAGGTAGGATAAATCACATCGGATGGGAAAGGGAGCATTCCGCTACGTCTCGACTCACCCTCTCGACCCTCTCTAATCTTGCTTTGTTTAACCCTCTTGGTGTGTCACTCACTCACAAGGATTACCAATGTAGAATCTCAACCCTAATGTTACTCTAAGGGAAATCCCATTCAACAAGCATTCAAGATTGTAACTCAATTAAACACATCAATTAAAGAAATATAATGGAAAGGTCAAAGAAATAATATCATCCTAGGGTTTACAAGACCACTAGAGGTTTAGCTCTCAATCGAGCAAGATACAATCAATAATGAAATCGAAAGTAAAAACATGTAATCCATAAGTAAAACCCCTTTGGTATTCATGTCGATGGTCTTGTGGAGTAGCCACGTCTTCTCCAATGGTTCCCTCGTCAAGCCTAGGGCACACCTAGCTAAATCGATGGTAACGAAAGCTCCCCCAATAACTATCTTCTTAAGGAATGCGGTGTTGAAGGTTGTAGAGTAACTCCAAAACCCTTGCTAAAGCCTCTCCAAACCCTAGTTGCGGGCATCTCCAAAGATGACAAAAGATGGCCCAAAGGATGGAAAGTAGATTTCACAAAATGGCTAAAATCCCGACTTAAATAGGGCTATAAATTGAGCATCCACATGGGCATGTAGAATTTCCACATGCCTGTGTGAATCTGAAGGATTCAATTTTTTAGCGGCCTGTGAACAGTAACTACTATAATGATTTGCTATAGTACTCTGCCAAAATACTCTCGAATCCACACTTTCATCGAGGCCACATGAACGAGCACACATCCATGCGGTAGATAGTGTTACATCTTCAATAAAATCACATTTGACGATAATCTTGCTAGCATTGCACAAGTCGGAACACATGAGTGTGACTGCTTTTGTGCCCCTCTAATTTGTATGTTCACCCGAGCACAATGGAGGTTGGCACACACTCATATGTCTTTGAGCACAACTTGTGTCTTCACATTTGTTTGCTCCAAGATTTCATCAAGAAAGTGCATTTACGATCTACTTTGACTTCTTTCTTCCATACTTGTCTCCACAACCCTACATGCACAGAAGAACATGAATACACATGTAGAAGCGATAAAATCAGAGAAAAGTAATGGTCATTGTAAGAAAAGAATAATTTGTATTACTAATACACAAGCATTTATCATTTAACGTCACTAAGCTTGATGTACCTGACCTTACCTCACAGGGGCTCATAGATGAAGGTTTCCCTCTTACCTACAAATTGAAATCATGATGAACATAATATTTTCAAGGTAGAGAAAGAGTTGTCGAGCTTGTTACCACGTAAGGGTTCATCACCTTTACTCAGTGCTTGCACATCCCCATTAGCCTTAGGATGCTTCTTGTGGCATCTCCTTGCTAGCTTCATCTTTTGGACCATCCTCTTCATGATCCCCAGAGTAGGTTACAACTTGTCCTCTAGAAGAATTCTCAACACTTCTTCATTCTCCACTCCTTTGTCTAGCAACCCTTCATACGGATCTGAAATTCATCATTCCCTGAACATATTCATCAATTAAATTATCAGTATTGTCAAGAAAATACAAAGTATCATCAAAAATCAAGAGAATATCGCATGGCTTCAGCGAGGCGGTATGTCAACTTGCCATCACCAACTCGCAAGGTCAACTCCCTGCCGTCCATGTCAATAAGAGCCTTAGAAGTGTGCAAGAAGGACCTCCAAAGTATCAGGGTACATCGACATCCTTATTAACATCCAACACTACAAAGTCTACAAGAAATATGTACTTATCGACTTTCACAAGTACATCTTCAATGATGCCCCTCGGATGTCTAACTGTTCGGTCCACCAATTGAAGTATCATCTGAGTGGGCCTAGGCTCTCCTAAGCCTAACTTTTGGAAGAAAGTATAAGGCATGACATTGATGCTAGCCCCTGAATTCACCAACGCCTTTTCTTCACCGAAATTACCAATGTTGCATGGAATGTTAAAGCTTCCAGGGTCCTTCTTTTTTTCGGCATATTCTTTTTACAACACCGGCAAACATGAAGCATCTAGAATCATAGATGCACTCTCCTCCAACTTCGTCTTGTTGCTCAAGAGGTCCTTAAGAAACTTTGCATAGCAAGGCATTTGAGAAGGTGCCTCCACAAATGGGATGTTGATGTGCAACTACTTAAATAGACCGAAGAACTTCTTGTATTGCTCATCATTTTCACTGTTCTTCCATCTCAAAGGATAAGGTATTCTTAGCTTGTAGGGTAGGAGTGCTACCCCCTTCTCTTTTGCTATTTCCTTAACCTCTACGACCTCGGGTGCTGCAACATTGGTCTTCTCACTAGTGAGCCTATCCTCAACTTCACAACCACTTCTCAAATTGATTGCGTTCATATGTTCTCTTGGGTTTTATCTCTGTGTTGCTAGGCAAACTCCCTTGAGGTCTTTCCGATAGTGAATATACAATTTGTCCCACTTGATTTTCCAAGTTATGCAATGAAGCGGTGTGGTTGCAAAGTGTGGCTTTAACCGACTGAAATCTTGTATTCGATGATGCAATGAACTTGGTCAAAGCCTTCTCCAGCCCCGATTCTCTATTTTCCATGTTCTGGGCTTGTTGTTATTATTGGAAACTGGGTGGTGCCAATGTCTTCTCTTTAGCTTGATTACTCCATGAAAGGTTTGGGTTGGCTCCTTGAACCCGGATTGTAGTTGTTGCTATATGGATTCCCTTGGTATCTCATTGTATTTCTTATAAAGTCCACTTTTTCCACCGACGATGTACCACCAAAAGAAATCTGGCAATCAGATAGAGCATGTCCTCCCCCACACCCAGTGCAACTCTTTTTTAGCCGCCACTCTAGGAGAAGTTAGAGTGTCTAACGTTTTGCTCAATGACTCAACCTGGGGTGCCAATGAGGTAACTGCATCAATCTCATAAAGTCCGGCTATCTTCTTTTTGTCCCTTGTGTTCCACAGATAACTATTCATAGTCATTTCTTCAATGAGATGTCAGGCCTCATTACGGGTCTTGCTTCCTAAGGTACCTCCTACTGCATCATCAAGTAACTGCTTTGTGCTTAGGTTCAAACCATTATAGAAAGACTGAATGATCATCCACTCGGGAAACCCATGTTGAGGACATTTCCGTAGGAGTTCCTTGAAACTATCCCATGTCTCAAAAAGTGACTCCAATTCCATTTGCCCAAAGAAAGATATTTCATTCCTAAGCTTTACAGATTTTCCGTGAGGGAAATATCGGGCAAGAAAAACTTCTACCATCTCCTCCCATGTAGTGATCGATGCTCTAGGTAATGAATGTAGCCAATGCTTTGTTTTCCCCTTCAAGGAAAATGGGAAAAACCTCAACTTGATAGCATAATCCGTTACTCTATTAATCTTGAGCATGTCATACACTTCCAAGAAGTTATCTATGTGATTGTTTAGATCCTCATCGGCCAAACCATTAACTATGCTGACTACAGTACCATCTGGATGAAGCCTGGCTTGAGATAAAAATTTTGAGCTGTAATCGTTGGCCGTACAATACTGGACTATGTGCCAAGAACTACGGGTTTGGCATAACTTAAGAGTGTCCTTTGCTGCTCATTCTATTCAGCCATGTTATCAAACCCTTCATCTTCTATCTTAGCTTGATTTGACTGTTCTTGCACAAGTTCTTTTCCCCTTCTATGAATTCTTCATTCAATGTCCGGATTTCCTTCAACCAATGTCGAAGGGTTTCCTTGGGTTAAAACCTGGAGCTCCAACCAAAGAAAAGTAAATAAATTAGAACAATGGAAGAATAAGAAAGTGTGAAATAGAACAAGTGATGAATAGCTAAAATAGCAAAATGTAAAGTGTTTTCAAAATGGCTATTCCCCAGCAATGGCGCCAAAAACTTAATAGCACCCGCAAGTGCACGGGTTGTCGAAGTAATAAAAGTACCCTCGTGAGTGGGTAGTCGTATCCATAGAGAATAGTGATTAGAAACACAAGAATTGCTATTTAACTATGGTGAAGATGAATCAATAGTGGTGTGAACAATATCAATGCAATTAAAAATAAAGAAAACAAGAGAGAGACCCAATAAAATGATTGGAGAGGTAATCGACAGAAAGTGGGGTAACCGGACATTACTCAGCCTAGGACTATTGTTTCAATTGCAAAACCAACCATTATGTCTCTTAACTGATGATTAATGAGTCGTGGAAATACATGGTCCAAATCTAAGGTCAACCGTGACTAACCCTACACTATGCCTTGGTGGAGAAATCGCTCAGTCTTAACACCTTACATTGTATATGGTCGCTTAAAGCACTAGGTTCTCCAAGTGATAAACCCTATTCCCTAATATAGATCTAACCCTTTGGTTTAGGCGAAAGACCCCTAGTCACACTTAAGCCCCCGCACTAAGGATTACTTCAACGCTTCACTCCGTTGCTGGCGCAACTAAGCTCCAGCGGAGTTCCCCTCTTAGTACTTCACTCTATTGTGACCTGACAAGATCCCCTTGCGTATATCCCGCAAGTGCACGGGTTTGTCGAAGTAATAATCCCGGATGAGCGGGTATCGAATCCATAGGGAATAGGGAATAAAAATACTTAATTCGATTCTTAGCTACGTGAAAGATCAATGATGATAAGTGTGACAATGATTCAATTCTCAACAATAAAAACAACACGTAAGAGAGCAAAAGTAAAGAAGGGGGTAAGACAATCGATAAAGATGGGGTACCCGGATAATGCTCCGCCTAGGATAATTGTTTCAAGTGTAAGAACCCTCTATTATGCTTCCTAATCAATGCAATGATGAGTCGTTGAAATCCTTAATTACATAGTCCCAAATCTAAGGTCAACTATGCCTAACTCTATACATGTCCCGGAGGAGAGATTGGATAGCCTCTCAACCTCGCACTCACATAAAGTTGCAATGAGCTCTAGGGATTCCAAGTGATAAATCTCTTCCTAATTATAGACCTAACCCTTTGGTCAAGGTGGAAGGTCCCTAACTACGATTAAGTCCTAGATACTAAGATCACCTCAATCCTTCACTCTGTTGCACGCGCAACTAAGCCCCAGCGGAAGTTCATCCCTTAGACCATTCACTCTATTATGGCCGTAAAGAACTCGAGGAACAGAGGTAGAATCTATCACGTCGGATGGGAAAGGGGACGCTCCTATACCTCTCGACTCACCCTCTCAACCCTCTCCAACCTAGCTTTGTTGAACGCTCGTGGTGTGTCACTCATTCACAAGGTTACCAACGAGAACTCTCAACCCTAGTGTCACTCTAAGGGAAATGTTCATACAATCAAGCATTCAAGGTTGGAACTCACAACAAACATCAATTAATTGAAAGCATAATAAAGAAATTCAATGAAATGAATACATCCTAGGGTTCACAAATACTTAAGTACCTGATAAGTGCTTGTGCGATATGAATGCGAAGCATTCATTCCTTATGTTGAGCATTACTTTCCTCAGTTTTCTACATTAATATGTGTGTTTTTATGTTACTTTTACGCAGGTAGGGTTGTGAGGCCGAGTATGAAGGAAATGGGCCAATGTGGATCATAATGCACCTATTTTGGAGGAGATCTTGTTAAGGTTCAAACGCGAAGACATAGGTCAGGTGTGAGATGCTAGAGTGTGTGCCAACCTCCTCGCATTCGAGTGAGCACATCTATTTGGAGAGGCACAAAGGCAGTCACGCTCGAGCATTCCGACTTATGCATATAAGAATAAGAGCCCCGCCAACATGTACATCATTGAAGAAGCAAGTGATTCGCGACATGAATGTGTGCCCGTTTGCGTTACCCCGATTAAAGTATGGAATTGGGAAGTTAATCAGGTTGAAGACTGTAGCAGAGCACTGTGGCAACATTGCAGCAACACTGTTCACAGCCGGCCGAGAAATTAGAGAAATAGAGAATCCACACGGGCGTGTGGAAATTATCCACGCCCGTGTGGAAATTCCGCACGGGCGCGTGTATCGTCCACGCCCGTGGAGTTGCCCGATTCCAGCCCTATTTAAAGCCGATTCAGCCACGATTTTGGTATTCTTTTCTCCATCTTTTCCCAAACTTGTGAGAGAGCTTCGGCTAGGGTTTCGAGGGGTATTGGCCAAGGTTTTGGAGAGGTTCTATGGCTCCGACATCGTGATTCCATTAGGAAGAAGGTTGGTAGGGGAGCTTCCATCGAGGCGTATCCTATACCGGACGAAGGTATCCTTGGACGATGAGTAGAGGACTTTCCACAAGACCATCGACACGACCATTGAGGGGGTTTCTTTAGGGATTCATTGCTTTTACATTCGATTTCTTTGATTGTACTAAGCTCCATGGAGAGCTAAACCCCTAGTGGGTACTTGGATGATTGTGAACCCTAGGATGTATTCGTTTCATTGAACTTCTTTATTATGCTTTCAATAAATTGATGTTTATTATGAGTTCCAACCTTGAATGCTTGATTGTATGAACATTTCCCTTAGAGTGACACTAGGGTTGAGAGTTCTCGTTGGTAACCTTGTGAGTGAGTGACACACCACGAGCGTTCAACAAAGCTAGGTTGGAGAGGGTTGAGAGGGTGAGTCGAGAGGTATAGGAGCATCCCCTTTCCCCTCCGACGTGATAGATTCTACCTCCGTTCCTTGAGTTCTTTGCAGCCATAATAGAGTGAATGGTCTAAGGGATGAACTTCCGCTGGGGCTTAGTTGCGCGTGCAACGGAGTGAAGCGTTGAGGTGATCTTAGTATCTAGGACTTAATCGTAGTTAGGGACCTTCCACCTTGACCAAAGGGTTAGGTCTATAATTAGGAAGAGATTTATCACTTGGAATCCCTAGAGCTCATTGCAACTTTATGTGAGTGCAAGGTTGAGAGGCTATCCAATCTCTCCTCCGGGACATGTATAGAGTTAGGCATAGTTGATCTTAGATTTGGGACTATGTATGTAAGGATTTCCACGACTCACCATTGCATTGATTAGGAAGCATAATAGAGAGTTCTTGCACTTGAAGTGATCATCCTAGGTGAAGCATTATCCGAGTACCCCATTCTTTATCGATTGCCTTACCCTCTTCTTACTTTTGCTCTTTCACTTGTTATTTTTATTGTTGAGAATTGAATCAATTTCACACTTATCACTATTGATATTCCACATAGCTAAGAATCAAATTAAGTATTTTCACTCCCTACTCCCTGTGGATTCGACCCCGCTCACCCGGGATTATTACTTCGACACGCCCGTGCACTTGCGGGATATAAGCAAGGGGATCTTGTCAGTACCCACTAGGGTTTTACGTCTCCATGGAGCTAAGTACAATCAAAGAAATAGAATGTAAAAACAATGAATCCATAAAGAAACCCCCTCGATAATCGTGTTGATGGTCTTGTGGAGAGTCCTCTACTCGTTGTCCAAGGATTCCCTCGTCCGGTATAGGATACGCCTCGACGGAAGCTCCCCTACCAACCTTCTTGCTAAGGAATGACGATGTCAGAGCCATAGAACCTCTCCAAAACCTTGGCCAATACCCCTCAAAACCCTAGCCGAAGCCCTCTCTCAAGTTGGGGAAAAGATGGAGAAAAGAATACTAAAATCGGGGCAGATTCGGCTTTAAATAGGTCTGGAATCGGGCGACTACACGGGCGTGGATGCTTCACGCTCCCGTGCGGAATTTCCACATGGGCGTGGATAATTTCCACACGCCCATGTGGATTCTCTGAACTCCTTTTTTCTCGGCCGGCTATGACAGTGCTGCTACAGTACCCGTCCTGAATAGCTTCCCAAATCCATACTTTCATCGGAGTAACGCAAACGGGCACACGTTCACGTCGTGGATCACTTGCTTCTTCAATGATAGGCAAGTTGGTGGAGCTCTTGTTCTATGTGCATAAATCAGAATCCCCGAGTGTGACTGCCTCTGTGCCCCTACAAATGGATGTGCCAAACTCGAATAAGAGGAGGTTAGCACACACTCTAGCATCTCACATCTGACCTATGTCTTCGCGTTTGGACCTTAGCAAGATTTCCTCCAAAATTGGTGCATCTTGATCCACATTGGCTTCTTTCCTTAATACTCGGCCTCACAACCCTACATGCATGAAAGTAACATAAAAACACACATATTAGTGTAAAAACCTGAGAAAAGTAATGCTCAACATATGGAATGAACGCTTTGCATTCATATCGCACAAACACTTATCATGGCCGCAAAGAATTATTGAAATACGGAGGTAGGATAAATCACAAAAAGAGGGGAAATGGGATGTTTCGCTACCTCTCGACTTACCCTCTTGACCCTCTCCAATCTTACTTAGTCTAACCCTCATGGCATGCCACTCACTCACTCACAAGGATTACCAATGTTGATTCTCAATCTTAGTGTCACTCTAAGGGAAAATCAATTCAACAAGCATTCAAGATTGGAACTCAATTAAAGATATCAATTAAAAAAATATAATGAAAGATCAATGAAACAAAAGCATCATAGGATTTACAAGTCCAAGCAGCCACTAGTGGTTTAGCTCTCAATGGAGCAAGATACATCAATAATCAACTCAAACGTAAAAACATGCAATCCATAAGTAAAACTCCCTCCTATTCCGTGTCGATGGTCTTGTGTTGTGGCCTCATTTTCTCCAAGGGTTCCCTCGTCAAGCCTAGGGTACACCATGCTGAATCAATACCGACGAGAACTCCCCCTATAACTATCTTCCGAAGGAACGCGGTGTTGAAGGTCATAGAACCACTCCAAAAGCCTTGCCAAAACCTCTCCAAACCCTAGCTGTGAGCACCTCCAATGATGGGGAAAATATAGGAAAAAAATTAGAAAAAGGAACCTCAAAACATCATAAGTCGCGGCTTTAAATTGGCTGGAGTAGGGAATCCACACGAGCATGTGGAATTTCCACACGCTGTGTGAATTTCTGAAACTTTAGTTTTCTGTAAGCTGTGAATAGTAACTACTACAACACTTTGGTATAGTAACTATTACAATACTTCACAAAAATGTTCCCTAATATACACTCTTCATCGAGGCCACATAAATGGGCACACATCCATGAGGACTGCCTTTGTGCTCCTCTAAACCATGTATTTACTTGAGCATAGTAGAGGTTGGCACACAATCACGTGTCGTTTAGCACAACTTGCGTCTTCGAGTTTGTTGACTATCAACAAAGTGCATCCACGATCTACTTTTGGTTACTTTCTTTTATAATCATTTCCACAATTCTACATACACAAAAGAACACAAATACACATGTATAAGCGATAAAATCTGAGAAAAATAATGCTCAATGTAAAAATAGAATACTTCGTATTGCTATTACACAAGTACTTATTTGATTGCATTGTTGATGAATAGTAACAAATCGATCAATTTTTCTAGTAAGAGCATCAACCTAAAAACATAAATCTACAAGTAGATCAATCATCATTCAAGTTCCATGCAAGAAAGAGTAACAGAAAACAAAATAAAACAAAAGAGAACGGCGGATAAAGATAGAGTGAAATAGATAAAAACAAAATAAAAACCGATGAGAATGATGGAACAAAAAAGAGAGTGAAATAGAAAAAAAAAATGAGAAACATAAATGGCTAGAGCAACAAAGTCCTAACATTCCTAGTGCCATGTTCCCTAGCAACGGATGCAAAAACTTGACACGTCCGAATTGCGTTTGTGTATCGCAAGTGCACTGGTGTCGAAGTAATAAAATAGCTGGTGAGTTGCGTAGTTGAATCCACATGTAACATGGTTACTAGTGCTAACTGCTTTTATGCTATCTGGCCTAATGATAAATAAGATTGTGTGATGATCTAATATGCGAAGAAATGACTACAAAAGATGAATATTTGAGGGTGAAATAGAGGAAGGTCTCAATCAGTAAAAGTGGGGTATTCGGGCAATGCTCTCCCTACGATTCAGGTACTAGGTGTGCGTTTTGATTACCGTAACGGAATGTAAGGGAATGAAGTAATGAAAGAGTGGGGAAAGGAATGGGTAGGGGATGGTAAGGAAAAAGGTGTTTGGTTGGAGAGGTAATTCATTGGGAATGGAAAAGTAGAAGAGTAATTTATTGGGAATTGAAAAAGTAATGGAAAGATATGATGTAAAATTACTTTTATGCCCTTAATATAAATAAATCAATTTTTTTGTTTATAAAATAATTTAAATAAATTTTAATTATTATAATTAATTATTTAAATTACCTACTAATTATTTTATGACTTATATTTGGAATGAATATTTATTTAATAAAATTATTATATGATTATTATAATTAAATATTAATTATTGAAATATCAATACACTTATATTAAATATAAATATTTATTTCATAAAATTATTATATGATTTTTATAATTAAAAATAAATTATTTAAATATTAATATATTTATATTAAATATAAATATTTATTTAATATAATTTTTATATGATTATTTTAATTAAATATTAATTATTTTAATATTTAATACATTTATATTTAAAATAAATATTTATTATAATTATTATATGATTATTATAATTAACTATTAATTATTTTAATATCAATACATTTATATTAAATATATTTATTTATTTAATATAATTATATGATTAGGTTATGTTGTGGAAATCCAAAGATAATCTGATCTTGCGTGCAGATCACCAATACTAGTCCCCTACGAGTTCCGGTGGAGAAATCGCTAAATCTCAACACTTCACAACAGATATAACCGTAGAGCACTCTAAGGATTCCAAAAGATGTATCCGATTCTTAAGAATAGACCTAACCCTACCTCTAGGTGAAAGGTCCCTAACCCCAAAGATAATCAGATCTCGCAATCTCACGCCTCACACCAAATATAGTTGCATGACGCTTAGGGAATACGGAGATAGAATACACCAATCGGAGTGGAAAGGGAATGCTTCACTATCTCATGACTCGCCCACTCAAGCCTCTTCAATCTTGGGTTCTAACCCTAATGGAGACCTCTCTATCACCAAGGCAACAAATCATGCAAACCAAACAACCATAAGATCAATAAGGCAAGAAAGCATTAGGCAAACAAGATTAAAACTCAACCAAACTCGGATTAAATAGAAACACAAATCAAATCCACAAAAGATTAGAATCCTAGGGTTCACAAGCCCAAATACCCTCTAGGGGTTTAGCTCTCCATGGAGCAATGTACAAAACAAACCATCAATGAATGAAAGTATATAAAAGCCATAGAAATAATTCCCCCTATATGTGAACTGATGCCCTCGATGGAGATCTTCGACGTCTTGAAGGATCTACTCCGAATCTAAGATCACCGGTGGCTTCCAGGGAGCTATGACAGAGAAGAAATCAATCAAAGTTAGTAAAGAAGAGCCTCCTGAGACATAAAGACCTCCTCTCCAAACCCTAGCCGTCTCACCCCTAAAGAGTCACACAAAAGATGTCAAAGAATAGAGCAAGAGGGCTATTAATAAGCACAAACCGTGTCTGTCACATACCTTAACACGGCCGTGTCAACTATCCACCTGCCCACATAAGCTGCAGGAATTTCCATGTGGTCGCTGATAAGTGCTTGCGTATATGTAATACGAAGTATTATTTTCTTACATTGAGCTTTACTTTTCTCAGATTTTATTGTTTATTCATGTATATATGTGTTCTTTTGTGCATTTAGGGTTGTGGAGATAATTGTGGAAGAAAGGAACCAAAAATAGATCATGGATGAATTTGTTGATGACGTTCTTGGATGGAACAAACGTGAAGACACAAGTTGTGCTAAAAAACATATGGGTCTGTGCTAGCCTCCAGTATGCTTAAGTGAATATACATAGTGGAAGGGCATAAAGGCAGTCACACTCACATGTTCCAACTTGTGCAATACTAGTAAGATCTTCGTCAATGTGATATCATTGAAGACACAACATGATCTATAGCAAGGATGCGTGCCCATTCATGTCGCCTCGATGATAAGAGTAGATTCGGGAGCATTTTGCGAAGTACTATAGCAGTTTACTGTAGTAAATCACTCTAATACTATAGCTCATAGGAAACAAAATCTTGAAATCCACACGGCTATTTGGAAATTCAACACGCCAGTGTGGATGCCCGATTCCAGCCCATATAAATAATGTGAATTGAGAACTTTTCCCAGATCTTTTTCACATATTTTGCCCACCATTGGAGGCGCTCGCAGCTAGGGTTTGGAGAGGCTTTGGCTAGGTTTTTGGGGAGGTTCTACGGCCTTCGATATCGTGTTCCATTGAAAGAGAGTTATTGGGGGAGCTTTCATCGGCATCTACTTGGCGTGGTGAACCCTAGGCTTGACAAGGTAACCTTTGGAGGAGATGAGGCGGATCTGACAATGCCCCTTGTGTGTGACCCACAAGTGCAAGGGTTTGTCGAGTAATAAATCCCAGGTGAGTGAGGTATCATATCCACAGGGAGTAGGGAGTAAAAATACTTAAATTGCTACTTAACCACATAAAAGTGATCAATGATAGTGTTAATAAAATATAATGAAAACAAAGATAAAAAGAAACAAGAATAAGAGGCAAAAGTAAGTGAGAGGTAAGGCAATTGATAGAAGTGGGGTACTCGGGAAATGCTTCCCTAGGATTAATGTTTCAAGTGCAAGACCAACTATTATACTTCCTAATCAATGCTCAATGAGTCATGGAAATCCTTAAGCACACAGTCCCAAATATAAGGTTAACCGTGACTAACTCTACACTATGTCCCAGCGGAGAAATCACTCAGTCTTAACACCTCGCACTGTGTAAAATTGAATGGAGTTCTAGGGAATCCAAGTGATAAACTCTCTTCCTATGTATAGATCTAACCCTTTGGTCCAAGCGAAAGGCCCCTAGTCACATCTAAGCCCCAGATACTAGAGTCCCTTCAACACTTCACTCTGTTGCTCGCACAACTAAGCCCCAGCAGAGTTCATCCTCTAGAACTTCACTATATTGTGACCGCAAAAAACTCAAGGAAATGGAGGTAGGATAAATCACACCGGAGGGTAAAGGGGAGGCTCCGCTACCTCTTGACTCACCCTCTCAACTCTTTCTAGTTAAGCAATGTCTAACCCTCGTAGTGTGTCACTCATCTATAATGGTTACGAAGGTGGACTCTCAACCCTAGTGTCACTCTAGAGGAGAAATCATTCCACAAGCACTCAAGATTGGAACTCAATTAAAACATCAATTAAGAAAAGCATAACAAAAAAATCAATGAAATAATAACATCATAGGGTTTATAAAATCTAAGTACCCACTAAGGGGTTTAGCTCTCCATGGAGCACAATACAATCAATAATGAAATCGAAAGTAAAAACAAGTGTTCCATAAGAAAACCCCCTTGGTAGTCGTGTCAATGAACTTGTGGAGTAGCCAAGTCTTTGATAAGTGCTTGTGTGATATGAATGTGAAGCATTCTTTCCTTATGTTGAGCATTACTTTTCTCGGGTTTTTATATTAATATGTGTTTTTTTATGTTACTTTTATGCAGGTAGGGTTGTGAAACCAATTATGAAAGAAAGAAGCCAATGTGGATCACAATGCACCGATTTTGGAGGAAATCTTGCTAAGGTTCAAATGCGAAGATATAAGTCGGGTGCGAGATGCTAGAGTGTGTGCTAACCTCCCCGTATTTGAGTTTGCACAAGCATTTGGAGGGGCACAAGGACAATCACACTCAAGCATTCTGACTTATGCACATAGAACAAGATCTCCATCAACTTATCCGTCATTGAAAAAGCAAAGTGATCCACGGTATAAACGTGTGCCCGTTTATGTCACCTCGATGAAAAGTGGATTCGGGAGTATTTTTGGCATAGTAATGTAGTAGCAGATCATCAAAAATGTAGTAGTTACTATTCACGGCCGAAAAATGACAGGTTTCGGAGAATCCACACGGGCGTGTGGAAATTACCCACGCCTGTGGAAATTCCGACGCAGGGCGTGTACTGCCCATCACGCCCGTGGAGTCGCCCGATTCGACCCTATTTAAAAGCCGATTCAGCCCCGATTTTTGGTATTCTTTTTCTCCATCTTTTTCCCCAACTTGAGAGAGGGCTTCGGCTAGGGTTTTGAGGGGTATTGACTATGGTTTTGGAGAGGTTCTACGGCTCCGACATCGCGCGTCGTTTGGAAGAAGTTTATTGGGAGAGCTTTCGTCGGCATCGATCCGGCGAGGTGTATCCTAGGCCGGACAAACGATCCCTTGTGACGAGTAGAGGACTCTCCACAAGACCATCGACACGACCAACAAGGGGGTTTCTTTATGGATTTATTGCTTTTACATTCAATTTCTTTGATTGTACTTAGCTCCATGGAGAGCTAAACCCCTAGTGGGTACTTGGGTGATTGTGAACCCTAGGATGTATTCGTTTCATTGAACTTCTTTATTATGCTTTTCAATAAATTGATGTTTATTGTAAGTTCCAACCTTGAATGCTTGATTGTATGAACATTTCTCCTAGAGTGACACTAGGGTTGAGAGTTCTTGTTGGTAACCTTGTGAGTGAGTGACACACCACGAGCGTTAGACAAAGCTAGGTTGGAGCGGGTTCAGAGGGTGAGTCGAGAGGTACAGGAGCGTCCCCTTTCCACTCCGACGTGATAGATTCTACCTCCGTTCCTTGAGTTCTTTGCGACCATAATAGAGTGAATGGTCTAAGAGATGAACCTCCGCTGGGGCCTAGTTGCGCGTGCAATGGAGTGAAGCGTTGAGGGGATCTTAGTATCTAGGGCTTAATTGTGGCTAGGGACCTTCCACCTGGACCAAAGGGTTAGGTATATAATTAGGAAGCGATTTATCACTTGGAATCCCTAGAGCTCATTGTAACTTTATTCGAGTGCGAGGTTGAGAGGTTATTTAATCTCTCCTCCGGGACATGAATAGATTAGGCATAGTTGACCTTAGATTTGGGACTATGTATGTAAGGATTTCCACGACTCACCATTGCATTGATTAGGAAGCATAATAGAGAGTTCTTGCACTTGAAGCGATTATCCTAGGTGAAGCATCATCTGAGTACCCCATCTTTATCGATTGCCTTACCTCCTCCTTACTTTTGCTCTCTTACTTGTTGCTTTTAATTGTTGAGAATTGAATCATTATCACACTTATCATTGTTGATACTCCACATAGCTAAGAATCGAATTAAGTGTCTTTACTCCCTACTCCATGTGGATTCGACCCCGCTCACCCAGGATTATTACTTTGACAAACCCGTGCACTTAAGGGATATACGCAAGGGGACCTTGTAAGTCTTCTCTAAAGATCCCCTTATTCGGACTAGAGCACACCTCATCGGATCTATGCCGATGAAAGCTCCCCCAATAACCTTCTTCCAAGCGAATCGCGGTGTCAAATCCCTCAAACCACTCCAAAGACTTACCAAAAGTCACTCCAAACCCTAGCCGATGGCTTCCCAAACAATGAAGAAAAGTGAAAGAAAAGAGGAGAAAAAGATTCCCAAAATTGGGCTAAATCGCAGCTTAAATTGGGATGGAATCAGGGATCTACACGCCATGTAGATCTGCTACACGGGCCTGTAGAATTTCTACACGGGCGTGGGAAATTTCCACATGCCCGTGTGGATTCTTTGTAAATCCTATTTTCGGCTGGCTGTGAAGAGTAACTGCTACAGTACTTAGTATAGTGTTTTGCTAGAATAACCTGCTACAATACTCGGGCAAAACACTCCCAATCGCGGCACACATTTATGCCGTAGATCGCAACTCTTTTTCAATCAAAGGCTTCGCTGTGAAGATCTTGTTATCAATACACAAATTGGGATACGCAAATGTGACTACCTTTGTGCCCCTCCAACTCATTGTAATGATTTGAATTCATGGAGGTTGGCACACATTCACGTATCCTAGAGTTCCACTTATGTCATTGTGTTTGTTCCTTCCAAGATTCCACCAAATAGTGTGTTTACTATCTACTTTTGCCTTCTTTCCTCAATACTTAGCTTCACAACCCTACATGCGCAAAAGAACACAAATACATATGTATTAGTACTTAAACCTGCTAAAAGTAATGCTCATCATGAGGAAAGAATACTTCACATTCTTATCACACAAACTCTTATCAAACTACCCCACACTTAAGCTTTTGCTTGTCCTCAAGTAAAGAAATACACATTGAAATATAGAAGAAGGGAATATTGAAAGTGCTTGGCCTTAGGTTCACCAAAAATGCAAGGAGAGAATTCTACAAGTAAGGGAAATTTCAACACTAAATATAAAAAATCAATGCTCTAGCCAAAAACTCGAATCAAGAAGGACAACAAATCCGAAATCGTGTAAGTGTGTGTAACTCACTCAATTCAACACAGAATATACTCCTCAAAGTCCTAAGTATAAGAGACTTATTTATCTACAAAACATAATAAAATAAAAAGATGGTAGTAGCTTCACACATTCTCTAAGGTAGCCCTTTCCCAAACGGCCGCTAAGGTGGCTTTCACACTTTCGAGGTGGTAGCTCTTTCTACCGGGGTGGTAGCTTTTACTCATCCCATGAGATAGCTCTTTCTCTCATTAAGGCATAACTAGTATCCGACTTATGAGAGTAGCTACATACAACATAGGTGGTGGCTCTTTCCATCCCTAATGCACAAACAACAAATATATATATATATATATATAGTAGAATTTACAAAACAGTTTAAAGAGCAAGTAGTGTGACAAGTGTCATTCGAGCAAAAATTCCTAGAAATTCAAGTAAAAACTAGAGCATGAGAATATTCAATATTAAAAATTCTCCTAAACTCAAAAATACAATCATTGCAACCAGGGTGAACCGCCATTGGCTATATGAGCATGTATGTAAATCAAAACTTATATAAAAGACATGTGCAAAGTGAACTCTCCCCCACATTTAAGTTGTACATTATTCCCAAAGTATACATGCAAGCTCACGAATAATGTATATCACTCAAGAATAGATGTGGGAGAAGCAATTGAAACAATACTCCCCTGACTCGTAGTATTGCATTTGATGTAGCTACATCCTTGGGAGTGATGTTTCAACGGGTTGTGAAGCACACATGGACAAGTGCCAAAACACCTTGGCCGTGTCCATGACTAGTTCTCGATTCTCATACTAACAAGACCATCTACACACATACACAAGGGGGTTCAGTGAAGCTCAAGAAAACAAAAACAACTCGAGTAAATAAAAGATAGAGCAATAAATACAACTCGAGACAACAAAACGAAAATAAAAGACATACTCAGAAGGAAAATCCTTTATGAGTAGTGCAAGTCTAACAACAATATAAAATAAGATAACAAGAAAAGAATAAAGAATGACACATCAAGCATTAGTGTCATGTTCAGGCTCTACTGCTGTTGGATAATCAAAAGGTACCGATAGATCTGGTGATGGTGAGGCTGGTGGGATCGTAGGGGTCTCTGAACAAATGATGAGGCAATGTCTCGCTCAAAAATCTGCTGTAATGTATCAAAACGTGCCATAAACTCTGTGTACTGCGGGGCCTGTGTAGCCCAGACATCAACGATCGTTTGTCCGTATCACCCCCACAGCACTCTCGAGCCTCTCAAAATAATCATAGGTTGAGATGGTGAAAACATGCGTACTTGGGGTGGCTCCTTTTGCCACAGGAGATGTCCCAGTCTCCACCGATGTTGGCTGAGGCTCGGGAGCAGGTTGAGAACTCTCGACAATCTCATCATCTCTCTCTGATACCTCTGGGGTAGGTGTAATCTGAGCATACACTCCGAACTGGACTCTGCGAACCATCCCCATCAACCTCAACGTCTCTATGCCAAGGAGAGCAGGTATACTCGTCTTCTCGGCCCCTCGAATCACGTATAAAAGGCCCATACCCATAACCAGTCTCGTGATGTAGGGGCCTGAGAAAATCACTCCTAATCTGGCATACTACCCGTAATGTCGCATATACTCTACTATTATATGTCCCAGATGGATCGGTGTGCTTTGAACCATCGAATAAAGATACAAAAGCTCCTGCCGGCTCAGGAAGCTCACTACAAGAAATACAGGGAAAGACAACGGATTTTTCCTTCTCTAAAAACTACATTTTTGTTGCTATAAATATTTAACAACGGAATTAGCAACGGGATCATTCCGACGGCTATTCTCAAGTCGCTATTCAAATTCCATCGGTATTATAAAATTCTGTAGTTATTTCTTATGTTGTGCCAATGGACACTTCTGTTGCCAAACATAAGAAGTCCGTCGTTAATATAATAATAAAATATTCATTTTTTTATGGTTCACAAAATTCCATTGCTATATTTCCGTTGCTATGTTTGTATAGCAACGGACTATTCCGTTACTATTATTGTTATAGCAACGGAAAGTTTTATTTTACTAACAATATTTTTCTTATTTTAGCAATGGTATGTCTGTCGCTATTATCTTATTTGTAATGAAAGTTCCGTTACTGTCTTCATTACCTACAAAATCCATAATATTTTTGTTCCTATTTTTCTTGTAGCAACAAAATTTTGATTGCTAGTTTCCTATTAGCAACAGATTTTTTTTTTTCCGTTGCTATATTTTTTGTTGCAATTGAATTTCTTTTTTTCGTAGCTATTTTCTAATAGCAATGGAATTTCAGTTGTTGTTCTCCTATTAGCAACGGATTTTTTATCCGTTATTTTCCTTATAGCAACAGAACTTCAGTTGTTGTTTTCTTATTATCATTTGTCATTTGCAATAGAATATTCGTCGCTATTTTTTGTTATTGATTATCATAGCTATTAGCTACTGAATTTATTCTCACACAACCTGCACAATTTATTACACAAATGAAAAAAATTGTCCATACAAAAGATCTATAAAATAAATTATCTCATTAAATATCCAAAATCCACCATTTCATTCATACTAAAAAAATAAATAATCCATACAAATGATCCAACAATCCTTCAGTGATCTACTCTCTCAGCACTTCCTCCAAGTGAGACACTCTCTCAGCACATCCTGCAAGTGAGACAGAGCTAAAAATACAACAAGTTGCAAATGTTAAATGTGCTATTGATAATGTTTGACTGAATTCAAATAGAGCAAAGACCTTACGGTTATGTTGGAAAATCCGAACTACTGCACCTGATCCTCGAGAACCATTGACAATGGAGTTATGATTCAAAGAATCACTGATTATCAACCCTCCCTATGAATAATCAAGATAAGCAAAAATTTTACATTTCTTACATTCTTAACTCTGATCTAGTAAAATCAGAAAAACCTTGCTAATTAGAGCAGGAATAATAGTAGAGTTTGTTGCATAACCCATGCCAAAAAAAAATGGTTTCCGGCTTTCCAACAAATCGAGCAACTAACTCCAATTCAGTATGCAACTTTGTAGTTCCTGCAATAGAACTCCTCAAAATTAGCTATGTTGTAAAACTGCTAAACATGTATTCTCAAACATAAACTACAAGAATACTGATTTTTACCCACATCGGCACGAACGCTATAGGTACTGGGTGAATACTTCTTCAAAGACTCGATAACTCGAGGAGTGCAGTATTCGTCTGCAGCAATGAAGCCAAAGTAGTTGTATGATCCTAGATTGAGACATCTAGTAGTATTTGTGCTATGTCTGCATTGTAGCAATTCACAAGTACATAATTATTATACGAACATGATGTTAACACAAGAAAAGTGAAATGTGATATACTCGCTGCAATGTCTTGTTATTTTCATTCAAAAAACCTTCGAAAACATCAAACCAAGCATCCAGTGAACTTGCAATCGGACGACCAAAACAACCCTCGCAAGAAGAGAAAAGAAGCCAAGGACTAAAATACTTCAAATCAAATTGAATTGAATATTTTTCTTAATGGCACATCTTTAAAAAAGAGAAATTTACCATACTTCTGCCTAATAATTCAAGGAACATCTTTAAAAATAAAATTTATAACCATAGTCTATTTATTGTTCACATTCTTTTTTAAGACATTGGAAAATGCAACTAAATCAACTAGCAGTTTATGCATGAATCACAAATCATGATTTAAAGGATTAACTGCAGTGTTTGTCCCAAAATCAAAGCATCTTTGGTCATTTTGGTTGTTGAACTCAAAAATCAAAAGAATGTAAAATGTGGATTAGAATGAGAAACTTTCTATTGATTCAATGTCAAAGATTATATCTAAGCACTTAGTTCAGGGTCTAAACGGTTTTTTGGTATTTAAGTCATGAAGCAATGTTGGACATAACCCATCTTCAAACACATCTCTCCTTTTCCCAATGCAAATTTCCCATGCAGATATCATGATTAATTAAGTCTCAACACAAACTTTTCTCTGCAGCCTATGCATCACAAATTATTCACATATATAGCTCTTTGCACATAACCAATTTGTGAGAGTTTAGTGCTTCTTCTTTTCTTTATTATCATGGATTTTAAATCACTAGAAAACATACAACTAATTAATCATGTAAATCTATAAACTAATTAATCTAAGACAATGCATTAATAAACAAAAACCTGAAGAGGAGAATTGGGATCTGATTATACATCAGTAAACTACTCAACCATCAAGATATTTATAAATGGGATCTTTTATAAAATCAATAAATCCCAAATAACAAACTCTATTTCAAAACAGCACAATCAATAGCAAAAATAAAAATGTAATCAAAAGAAAACAAAGCCCATAAAAGAGAACAACTAAGTTTCAACACATATGAATATTATAACATTAATGTGAGCTCATATAGATACCTACTTCATGATCAACCATATATATATTAAAAATTAATATATTAAAAGTAAAAATGAATAAGAATTATATTAAAAATACAATCTCAACAAATTCTTCATCTGCTCAAGAAATATTAACATTAGTTCCAACTAAAAGAATATGTTCCTCAATTAATAGAGCTACAAAGCTAAAATGTGAACTAAAGATTTCCATCCACCACCACTCAAAAACTGAAGACAAAATGAAGTATTACATACCCAGCAAAAACAACTTCAAAGTTGCTCAATTCAATTAGAAAAAGCTTGAGGCAAACCTGTTGCCTCGATTGATGGTTGCATTAGTCTGAATACCACCAGCTGTGGGAGAGACAAAGCTAACTGTAAAACAAGAAATTACAACAAAAAAAGCAAAGTAAGAACCTATCAGTACAAAATTCTTGTATTGGCATGTTCTTTTTTTTTTTCGGGTCTCAACTTTTTACATGTTCTTCAGGCAAGCAAACTGTAATAGGACACGGTTGAGTTCTTTTTAAAAAACAATAACATGCTAGCTTTAATATGTAATTCTGAGTGTTCTTTTTAGTATAAAATAAGACAGGACAGAACAATACAAACATTAGGCCAATTGCAAGACAGTATATTGACGAGATGCTAAAGATTTGTCATGGAGGAACCTGAGAACGAAACCAGAGACAAACTAATGTACTATAGTGACTCTTTTGTTAGACTTGTGACACCCAAAGTTCCTACCAATTTAACCATATGTTCCTTAAATCTCATCATTTTATTTGTGGTTGTCATTCTTCCTATCAATATATTCCTTTTACATGCTTTACCTATTCTCATTTCCAAGTTTAACACCTTCACTTTTAACTAATTACCTGCTAACTGTAAAGACTTCCACTTATATTCATTGTTACTTCTATGTGCGTGTGTCAGGGGTGTTAGTTAGTTATATATAAAAATAACTGTTAGTTTTATAAGTTGGCTTTTTTGTCTGTGCTTCATTAGATCAAGAGAAAATAGAGGTTGTTCTTGGTTATATTAAGTTTTAGATGAAGTAATCACTACATTCATGGTTGTGGTTGCTATAATTTATAGATGGATGCACTGTTTAATTTTAGAGAAAACAATGAGTGAGAATTCTTTCTTAGAAGAGAGATCCAATCAAAAGATTAAATCAAATCATACAACAAAACTTCAAAATCTTATGTTATTGTGGTGAGCGTATTACCAGATTGAGCTCGCAAGAAATTCCAAACTCTTTCAATGCTATATTCACATTGGACCATGCTTGTTGCAAATACTTCTCTGCAAGAGAACACATCATCAAACCCTAATTTCAAAAAGGAAGAGCGATTTCAGCATAGAAAATAGTTAAACGAGCTTGAAGGAGAAGCCCATGCCTTGGTATTAGGGAATAGGGCGGAGAAGGAGCTGACTTCAAGCATCCCTCCATTGTTCCACAAGGGATTGAACTTCACCTTCCAATGATTGATGTTGTGGTCGTCATCCGAAGGCTAGGGCTTGTCATGCTTCCCCTTGTGCTTCTTTGCCTTCTTCTCCACTTCTCCTCCGACGTCAGCATCCTTGGATGCTCAAGGGTTAGGGCTCCGGCGAGTGGGCGGAGGACGATGGTGTTTGGAGACGGAATTCGATGGACGGAGAACCTCTGAAAGGTGTCTGTGATCAGGCAGGGGAGGCAATGGCTGAGCATGGTAGAGGAGCTGCCAATCTAATGTAGAAGAGCCGCCACCATACAAGAGAGAAAAGAGAGGAAAAGAAAGAAAATAGAGAGGAGAGAGAGGCTAAGGCTTTTAGGGTTTTCTATTATTATTATTATTATTATTATTATTATTATTATTATTATTATTATTATTATTAATCCTTATAAATATTTATTTTTTATATAATATTGTGTTTATTTATATAATATTGAAGACCTAAATATTAATAAATATAGATGGTTTCAAATACTATATATTACTATTATGTTGATATTGAA
Source organism: Dioscorea cayenensis subsp. rotundata (assembly GCF_009730915.1). Taxonomy (NCBI): domain Eukaryota; kingdom Viridiplantae; phylum Streptophyta; class Magnoliopsida; order Dioscoreales; family Dioscoreaceae; genus Dioscorea; species Dioscorea cayenensis. The sequence goes on along the minus strand of NC_052486.1, from coordinate 13,717,291 downwards.
ATATATATATATATATATATATGTATTGTTAAAAAATTGAATATAAAATTAGGTAAATAAATATTTTATAAATAAATATTAAAATAGTTTATAATTATTTTTTACAAATTATTGTTTATATTATTAATCTATAATAATAATTAAAAGCAAATTATTTTCAGAAAATCAAAATATCTAAGTAAATTATTAATTATATCAATTACAATTATATTATGTGTGTGAATATATATATATATATATTCTATTATAATTAAAATGACTATATATATTTATTTTATTATAAGTTCATTCGTATTATTAAAATGTAAGGCTAATAAAAAAAAAATATTTGTATAGATAGTTAGTTAGCCATAGACCCATAGTCATTTAATGGGTCTAATCTTAATTAGTTTTAGCTTTTATACTTAATGAAATAAAAGAAGTGGAAATTGCCAAAAAAACCCTCTAAGTTTGTAAAATTGCCAAAAACACCCCGTTAGTTTTGCAATCCCTAAAAACCCACTCCTCTTAAACTCTATGTTTTTCAAACCCCCTAAAGACTGTAACGGATGTGAACGGAGTGAGTTTCAAATTTTATGGATGAAAATGCCCTTGCATGGGGAGTCGTGGGCTCAGACCCATCTCGGCGGTTTGAGAGGAAGTGGGGTGGGTTTCGTAGGGTAACCCCCAATAGATGAATTTATTGGAGCCGCTTTACTTGCTTTTTTTCTCAACTCGCGTCTTCGACTTTTCCATTTCAAGTCGCCTCCGAGTTGTCTCTACCGCGAAGCCTCCTGAATTGGCATTTCATCGCCTTTTTCCCTTTCCACCCGGTATCTCGAAGGAGAAGTCCCCGCGCAACTAGTTGGCATTTTTATCGGTTTGCAATCTAAGGTATTGAGTATGGTTTTTATGTTAACTGCTCATTACAAAGAAAGATATTTCGCTTTTTGTTTTTGTGCTCCTGCTTTTTGTTAGAAGATATTGAAGTCTGCAGGGGGATTTCTACTCGAGATTTTTGTTAGTCTCAGAGGAGATTTCTCGGCTAGGGTTTTTGTTTTGTTTTTGCATTTTCGTATGTATACACTATCAAAATAGTTTTTTCGATTGTTATGATTTGTGTAATATTTATAATGTACATTTCCCATTTCGTTTGATATGGTTGCAGTTTTCCAAATAAGGTTGACGTTTAAGAAATGAGATGTTACAGTTTAAAATTTGTTGTCTCTGTTTAAGTATTCTCGTCTCTGTTTAAGAAAATGGGTCTCTGTTTAACATTTGATATCTCTGTTTAATATCTGATAGGTTACCATTTAAAACCTTATATTTCCGCTTAAACTTTTGTCAATACTGCATGTTGAATGTGTTGTTATTGTGGCAGGCTTGTGATTATGGCGGTCAACCTAGTTAATGGGCGATGCTATTTGACACTGGTAGTGGAGACCTTAGCTTAATTGAAAGATAACATGACCCCTCGACACTGGGAGATTATTCGAAGGACACCGTTTGCAGCGTTCACTGAGCTGGAAGCTATATACCAAGAGAGGGCCCTTCTTGATTCTCTTTTGCAAAGGTACGATGGTCGCACCAATAAATTCAGGATCGGGGAAAGGCTACTGAGTTTCAGACCTCAAGATGTGGCTCTCGTTCTTGGTCTACGTTGCGATGGCGACGCAGTCGTCTTTCAAAAGAAGCAAACCAGGTCAGCGTTCGAAGGGCGGTATCTATCAAAAACCTACGAGAGACATAGAGACTCCATCAAGAGCATTCTGGTGCAACTTGTTCGACAGAGGGGAGAAGAAGATAATTTTGTCAAACTCCTGATGGTGTACCTCATGGGTACAGTCCTCTTCCCAAATACATCATGCTCGGTTCCAAACTGGATCGTTGATTATGTCGATGATCTACCAGCCATGGGGCGATACGCATGGGCGCAGGTGACGCACAAGTGGCTTATGGAGGATATTCCACAAGCAGCCGCCCGAGTGCAAGATAGATGCGCCGGGAAGAAGACCAACACAGGGTACATTAAGGGTTGCTCGGTCGCGCTTAACGTCTGGTTTTACGAGCTGACCGGAACGGGGAAGAAAGTCCGTTTTGGCAAGATCCCAAGGATGCTGTGCTATGGTGAAAGTACTTACCGGAAGCAAGCGACGGTAGAAACCAGCTTGTCATCGCTCGATGGGAAAGAGGTAATAAATCATGGACAATGTTTAACATAAGTCTTTAATGTTTAAACATATTTTTTAGTGTTTAACTTTAGTATTTACCATTTAAAACTTATTCATACTATTTTAAATATTTTGTTCTCCGTTTAAATATATTCCATAACGTTTAAATATATAACCACTCTGTTTAAATATAAAATTTATAGTTTAAAATGAATGATTTCGCTGAAATTGTTTGGTTTACATATGTTAGTTTCCTGAGCTGGTTCCGGCAAATGATGAAGAAGAAATATTTATTGGGGCCAACCGACGGATGGATGCTATTGCTCCGGAACAACTTGCTCGAAGGCAGGATGAGAGGGCAGCCTCTATCGTGCGCGCTCGACGCAGTTCTCCTACTTCCAGCCCACCACGCACACGCAATCCTCGACGTCGGAGAAGCCCTCCCCTACCCCAGCAGATTGCAACAACCCCCCTACCACGACAACGATAGTCCCCCCGATTGTGGCAGCCCCCCGACCATGGCAACCCCTCCGACCGTGGTAGCCCAACCGGCGACATTAGGCGAAGATGTCACCGCAACTCTTATGCAGGCGTGCCAGATATTGATGACCGAGTTTCCTCGGCTTGTCGCTCGTGTTGAGGCACTGAAAGGACGTTCACAACCGACTGCGCCATCCCTCCAAAGAACTGAAGCACCCGGGACAAACGAGGTGTCGGAATTTGACGACGACGACATAATCGGGAAGGTCATTCCAAGACGGCCACATTTGAAGAGACTTGCGAAAAAGAGGAGAACAATACTGCCTCTGTCTCCACCGCCGGCTGAGGATGAAACAATAGCAACACCATCGGCGGCTAATGATGTTACTGAGTCTGTCGCCGTTGATGACATGGCCATGACGGTGGAGGACATCGTAGATGATGTGGCCGTTACCGCGGTTGAGAAGATCGTTAACTCTCTTCTTAATGAATCGATGGACCCGGTGGAACCGGTAGCTGAGATTGCGGCATCAAAGATGGACACAATCCTTGCAGATCAAGAACAAGCTAAGGGTGTGTCTCCCAATGATGCTGTCATCGTGGCCACGGTTGAGAAAGATCATTGAATCTGTTGCCGTGGCCGTGGGTCGTGGCCGACAGTACCGCATCGAAGCAGGACACAATCCCACCACAACTAGAACCATGTAATGATGTGTCTGCGGTTGATGTTGTCGCCGTCATCCCCGCATCGAAGCCAGGCACAATCCCACAACAAGAACAACCATGTAAGGATGTGTCTGCAGTTGATGCTGTCGCCGTCGTCCTCGCATCGAAGGAAGATGCTGCTGGTGCTGAACACCGTAAAGGTGCGACGGCAGTGCCCCATGAAGACCCCGACCGAGCAATGAGAGAGATGATCAAGGCCAATCAACAATGGGACCAGACGGCTCGAAAAGCTTTTATTCCCAAAAAAAAATGGGTTGGCCTGTCTCGTCTTAACAAATATGAGCAGGAGTTGATGAGGATCTTCCTCAACTGCTCTATGGACGGTTAAGTCTAAAGTTTTTATGATAGTGTTTAAAGATTTTATTATAGTGTTTAACGATTTTCTAATAGTGTTTAATGTCTTTATGTTATCATTTAATTTGTCTACTTAACGTTTAATTATATATAATATCATTTAACAATTGATAATATCATTTAAACATTTACAATATGGTCTTATTATATCTATTATCGTTTAACCTCAGCACTATCGTGTGGAAGAATGACGCTGTCAGCACCACATGGGACAAATGCACGTTTAAAACGATCACCGTCTCTTTCCACGATCGCAACGCTGCCGAGATTTGTCTCAGCCACCTTATCCACATACCAAAGCAAACAGTCGTAGCTGGAGATGTCACTGTCATCCAGGACCACCCGGGCATGCTCTTTTCCTAACCAAGCCTGATTTTATGGTATGTGGACACCATGTTCCCGCAACATGTCCTTCTGAATGTCGATGGCCTTGTACAAGGGACGGTTCTTGAGCTTCTGAATCACTCGTGCGCTAACCCATTTTTTGGACGCTTTCGGATGTGACGCCGAACCTATGCCACCACCACAAGTGTGTGACGGGTTGATTGTCTTGATTCTGAAAATTTTTTTGTTATACTCTTTTGATGCATGAAGGCGCCAATGACAACCATCGGCAGCGCATTCCACAGTCACCCGATGTTCTTTGTTCTTTATGAATTTGAAGTCAAAATTCCGTTTGATTGCATGATTTTGAAGTACATCCCTGAAATATTCGACACCGTCAAAACATTGTCCAATATCCAACGATAGCACTTCAGAATGATCTGACGAGGAAGGAAGACATCCCACACCGTCAGGGTCACCATGAGGATGAACGAGAGCACTCGCAGAATCTGAATTCCTGCCAACACTTCAGTCAAATGAAAAGATTAATATGTTAAGCGGAGAATATAATGTTTAAGTGATAATGACAATATTTAAACGTCAAATTAAATACTTAAGCAGTTAACGAATAACGTAAATGACTAGTACAAGATGTTAACCAGTGACGGACATATTTAAACACTAATGAACCCAAACAACTGGAACAAATAAAAGAGAAGGAACTTACAACGAGTAAAACTCATTTTCATTAGGATTCGGCAATGGCACATCTTTTGTCTTGACAACAAGATCAACTACAGCACATTTGAAGATGGAGTGCACGTGACACATCCGCTGGAAGTCAACATCGTTTTCTATTGGACAAACCGTTTTATATCCATCTGGTGTGATGAACTTAACCCTGACAAGAGAAACTTCGAGACTCCCATCGCTCGCATATCTCATCTAACACCAACTTCCCAAGAAGTCTCGAGCCGTGAACATTAGCACTCTTCCCTCCCCGTTGAATCTAGCAATACCACAAAAACTCTCCCATAATATATCGGCCAAAAACCAAATCGATACAAAACCAAATGAAATGAAGAACAAAAAAATAAGTCAAGAAGAAGAAGAAGAAGAAGAAGAAGAAGATGTAAACAACAAAGCAGCGATCGGATAGGGCAAACAAAAAAAGTGCATATATATATATATATCATCGCGATGAAGACAAAAAAAGTGCATAGAGGTTAGACTAGACGTGATGTGATTGGGCGTATTTTTCTCTCCATCCCAAGGGCAAAAAGGAAAATATATGTCACTGTCGCGATGAAGACATATTGTCATCGCTCGATATGAGTATATGTTTAAACGTCAAGCTTTTTATGTTTAAAAGGATACATATAGTGTTTAAAATAACGATTACCGGTTTGAATAAAGTCTATATCATGTAAATAATACGTAAACCGTTTAAATATAGTGATTTAACTGTTTAAAATATATGTTATTGTTTAGATTGAATGCTTTCACTGACATCGCGTTTAAGATGGATACCTCCTGGGTCACTGTTTAATCATCTTTACGTATTTTCTTAAACACCGTTGTCATTGTTTAAAGAGTAACTTGAGTACTGTTTAACTTTTTCTATTATTTACAATGACGTTCTTTTGTTTCCCACATTGTTTTTACTAGGTCTCTGTTTAAATTTCAGAAGTTCACATTCAAATAAGCTTGTTTCGTTTTATTTATAAAACATTTACAACATTTACAATGTCCTCTCGGACTTTGGACACTCACGACTCGACCCTCGTAGAATGAAACAAGTGTCTGTACATTCGAATGCTCACAGCGGTTGCATAACATGCGCATCAACTTGAACCTGCACAACGTACAACATTAAAAAAAGGTTAAACAAACACATTCATGAAAACGTCTATTAATCAATGTGTCATGGTCGGACTTAAGCGAAGATCCTGATAGTTAAACACCGAACGTAATAGTTGTACACTAACGTAATGTTCTTAAATGGTAACAAAAAGTCTCAAGTGATAAATATCAACTCCGTCTTAAAGGATGTTTCCTGATCTCCATCCTCTAGAGAATCCTCCGCAATCACGCAATAAGTGAAAACTTTCTTTTCTTACCCAAGTCGAAATGCTCACTTAATTGCTTGCCCGTCATCCACAGCTGGAGAATCCTCTGCATTTAGACAATTATGCGAGTATTTCAACTTAGGCAGGAAAAGATAGTTTAACTTGTTGCGTGATTACGGCTGATTGATTCTCAAGATAAGGAGGATCACGAGACATCCTTTCAGATAGAGTTGATCTTCAAACTTTCGTCTGACTCCAGCGAATATCATTCACAGGAAGCAGATGACGAGGAGGAAGAGGATGAGGAGGAGGAGGAGGAGGAGGATGATGAGGACGACGAGGAGTTGTTGTCCATGGAAAGGGTTCTTCCTTGTTATTTATGGTGTGAAGTCCACAAGCAGGCTGACTCTTCATATCCGAGAAAAAAGTTAAACGCACAGTGGACCGACATGGACTGATGATAACGAACGGGTGTTCGGATATTTATGTTACCGTGCATAAGAATTAATGCCGTCATTAATTCTTATGCACGGGATACCATAACCTTGCCACCTGCCACGTGCCACCTGCCAATAATTCAGATCAAACGAAAAAGATCACTGTTTTACGCAGAGACTTTGAGAATTTACACGTTAATATGAATAGTTATACATGTAAAGACAAAGTTAAACGGAGATGACAATTATTAAACGGAGATGAAAATTATTAAACATATTGGTAATATATTTAAATGGATAATAGCAAATAGTTAAACAGTATTTAAAATATACAAATAGATAACCATAAACGAGAAGAACTTTACAACAAAATGAACTTGTTTTCAAACGGAGACGACAATGGCACATGCTCTGTCTCGACAATAAAATTGACTACCGCTCATTTGAAGATGGAGTGCACTTGACCAATCCGATGGAAATCAACTTCATTTTCTGTTGGAGAAACCGATTTATATATTTCGGGTATGATAAACTTCACCCAGACTACCACAAATGAGCTGCCATAATAAACACCTGCGGAATGGTCAAACTGATAGCAACGAAGAGATTCTCACCGTATTACGAAACCGGCAGAACTGAAGTCGAACAACTCAAATGAGGAGAAATGAGGAGAACAACAAGATGTAATGCAACTCCTAGGCATTGTCTATCAGAAACCAAGCAGAAAGCCCTTGAAAAGGTTGAACATGATGTGATTTGGCGCTTTCTTTTCCCACCATTTTCAAGGCCAAAAATGGGATTTCACAACATGGACCCATTTGAAGTGAACGGTAGGGGGTAAAAGGGAAGTTAAACACTAACGGAAGGGTTGTCCGGGGTGTGTAAAAGTAGGAGGGGGTTTTTGGGAAGTTTTGAAAATTACGAGGGGTGAATAGTAATTTTCCCATAAAAGAAACAAGGCAATGAAATTAACATAAAAATAATAATAACAATAATAATAATAATAATAATAATAATAAATTATTGAGAAAAATGAAATTCGTAAGTAAACTATTAATCATATGAATTATAATTAAATTTACATTATTATTAGTTTACATAATAATTATATATATTATAATTAAAATAAATATATATATATTTTTTTACAATTATATTTTAAATATTTTATAAATATTAACACTAAAATAAAAATTATAATCATTTATGTGAAGTTTTATTTCGAAAGTTTTACCAACGGAATAGCAACGGAACCATTCCGTTGCTACATTTCCGTTCTTATTCAACTATGTTCCGTTGCTATTCTTTAAAATTCTGTCGGTAATGTAAATAAAAACAAATTGAATATAGGAAGTCTTATTCCGTTGGTAAGTTGACTAGGATTTCGTCGCTAATGTCTAATAATAACAATAGAATATTTCTGTAGCAATTTAGTTGCAACGTAAATTCCCAGCAAATTTCGGGCGCTAAAGTTTTACCAGCAGAATAGCAACGGAACCATTCTGTTGCTACATTTCTGTTACTATTCAATTATATTTTGTTGCCATTCTTTAGAATTCCATCGGTAATTTAAATGAAAACAAGTTAAACATATGAAGTTTTATTCCATCGGTAAGCCGACGTGGATTTCGTTGCCAATGTCTAATAATAACAACGGAATATTTCCTAGCATTAGTTGCAACAAAAATTCCCGACAAATTTAGGGCGCGTAGGTTTTACCAACTGAATAGCAATGGAACCATTCCGTTGCTAAAGTTCCGTTGCGATTCATCTATATTCCGTTGCTAAGTTTTAAAATTCCGTTGGTAATGTAATAAAATCAAGCTGAACATATGAAGTCTTATTCCGTCGGTAATCCGACGCGGATTCCGTCGCCAATGTTTAACAATAACAACGGAATATGTCCGTACCAATTTTTCTGTTGCCTTTTCCTGTTTTTCTTGTAATGGCTGGTACTGCCACCACGGCCATGCACTAACCTGCTCATAACCTTGTCCAAATATCGATATGCAGGTCAAGAAAGGCATGTGGCTTTGGACACTGCTGCTTCATACTGGCCCTGACAGCATAGCACTCCATATGCTCTCTGGGGGGTCAAGGTGCCAGGATAATCCGTTGGCAACTGAGTGTACTCCTCAATATCTGTGAATGCCTCCTCATACAATCCCAGCCGGGTTGAGAACTGTGTCATGCTCATGGTGTGGTGATCCCCTAGTGCTCTAAACTGTATAGCATTGCCACTGTCAAATCTGTCATAAGTACTGTCAAACTCAAATGATGATAGCACCTCAAGTATAAGTGCACGGATAGTAGGCTCTCTCATTGTCAATAACTGTCCCTAACCTCCAACCGAGACAAGATCCTCTACCTCATTCACCCACTCGCCTCCCCGTTGTATATCTCGCAATACGCTCGTGTCTAGGAAGCTAGTCTGTCCGACCCAAAGCCTCAACAAACGCTCAAAATGAGCCTAATGCTAGGGAATAGTGAACTCATTATGCTCTACCTCAAGGGACTACTCTGTGGGATGTTTTCAGGTATCAATCTTAGTACTAGGTGCCATATTTATAAGAATAAAAAAGAAATCACTCAAAATGGCTTGAAGGAATAATGCTGCAGGAATTCCCACTGTCCTGTTTAAATTCCACACGCCCGTGTGGATCCATGGGGCGTGAAAAACGCACGGCCACACGCTAAAAACTTATAAATACATTATTCACTAGTTTCATTGCTTAAAATCAAGAATTTATGGAGAAAAGAAGGAAAAAGGGTTTAATAATGAGCTGAAGATGAAACTTTCAAAACTGGTAGAAAAATTGAGTAAAACTCCTCAAAATCAATGTTGTGAGGTCGGGAAAGGTGTTAGGAGTGTTCTCGGAGTAACTAGATGTGTGAGGATGAAGAAGAGTGGAAAGATTTTTAAAGAAAACCCGCGGCTCTTTCGTTCTTTGTCACTCGCACGGGCGTGCAGAAATTACCCATGCCCGTGCGCCTCCACGGGAGAGATCACAGGTGCAGACGCAGGCCCTTGTTCACTCTTGGGAAAAACACTCAAGTCTCTCTAAATGAATACATACGGGCATGCGGAAAATACCCACGCCCGTGTGCCCGATCCACAGGGGCACCCCACGCCCTATGGCTTCTTTGTCCAACCCGAGAAAACTCTAAGTGTTTCACACGCCCATGCGGAAATTCCCCACGGCGTTGACTTGTACAGGGCCAGTTCATAGGGCACTCGCACGCCCCTGTGTATTCTCAGGATGGATGAGATCTCCTCTGTAGAGATCCACACAGGCGTGCGGAAATCATCCATAGCAGTGTGTTCATCACAGGGTCATCCGCAGGGGCGAGTCCACGCCCCTGTATCTTCTCGGGAAAAATCTCTAAATCTTTATAGGAAGACACACGCCCGTGTGGAAATTACCCACGGGTGTGTGTATCTCACAAGGTAGTTCAGAGGGGCAAATCCATGCGCTTGTGCCTCCTCTGGATGAGCTCTCAGTAGAAATCCACGGCCTTGTAGAAATTCTGCACCCCTCATTCATTTTCTCTGGATGGCTTAGGGAAACTGCAGGCTCTGCAGAAAATTCCTATACATATAAAAACACTCAGAGCCTGCTTCTAGCATGCAAAATATACCAGAGAAAAACATGAAACATGCTCAGACAACCAACAATTTCACCATAGACATTTAAGCACACGATAACACCAATTCATCTATAATAGAATCACAGCGATACATCAAAACATATAGACACCAACACTCAATATCTTATTCATGCAAACACTAAACTAATAATTAACAAAACAGTAAGTGCTTGGGTTGCCTCTCAAGAAGCGCTTGTTTAATGTCACTTAGTTTGATGTACCTTTTCTTACCTCATGGGGACTCGTAGATGAAGGTTTCCCTCTTACCCATGACTTGAAAGCACGATGAGAAAAGCCTCTTGATGGTAGAGGGAGAGTTGTCGAGCTTGTTACCACTTAAAGGCTTGTCACCCTTGATCCCTTCGTGCACATCCCCAATAGGCTTAGGGCATTTCTTGTGGCGTTTTCTTGCTCGCTTCATCTTTCAGAGCATATTTTTCACTATCCCCGGTGTAGGCAGTACTTTCTCCTCTAGACCAAGCATCATTAATTCCTTGTTCTCCTAGTCTTGGTCAAGCAAGCCCTCGTATGGGTACGAATTCAACATTTCATGCACATATTCATCGATTAGTTCATCAGTAGTGTCAAAAAAATATAAAGTATCATCAAAGTCAAGAGAATATCACATGGCTTCGGCGAGGCGGTATGTGAGCTTGTTATCTCCAACACTAAGTGTCAACTCCCCGCCATCCATGTCGATCAATGCCTAGGAAGTGCACGAGAATGGCCTCCCAAGTATCAAAGGAACATCTCCATCCTCATTGACATCCAACACTATGAAATCTACAAGAAATATGTACTTGTCCACCTTAACAAGCACATCTTTAATGATGTCCCTCGGATATCACACCATTTCGTCTGCTAGTTGGAAAGTAATCTGAGTGGGCCTAGGCTCTCCCTAAGCCTAACTTTTGAAAGAAAGAGTATTGAATGGCATTGATACTGGCCCCTGAGTCTGCCAATGCCATCTCTTCACCCAAGTTGCCGATGTTGCACGGGATAATGAAGCTTCCTTGGTTTTTCTTCTTCTTTGGCATATTCTTTTGCAAGACCGCCGAACAATAGGCGTCTAAGATCACCGATGCACTCTCTTCCAACTTCCTCTTGTTAGTCAATAAATCTTTCAAGAACATAGCACACTGAGGCATTTGAGACAATGCCTCCACAAAAGGAATGTTGATGTGTAATTGCTTGAATAAACCCAAGAACTTTTTGTATTGCTTATCATTTTGGTAGTTCCTCAATCTAGAAAGATAAGGGATTCTTGGCTTGTAAGGTGGGGGTGCGACCTCCTTCTCCTTAGTTGCTTCCCTCTCAACCTCTACGACCTCTGGTGCTTCAACATTGGTCTTCTTACTTGGAAACCTACCTTTAACCTCACGACAACTTCTCAAAATGATCATCTTCAAATGCTCTCGTGGGCTGTTTTCGGTGTTACTCGGTAAGCTTCCTTATGGTATCTCCGATAGAGACTTTGTGATTTGCTCCACTTGATTTACTAGGTTGTGCAATGAAGTGGTGTGGTTGCGAAGTGTAACCTCGACCGATTGAAATCATGTATCCGATGATTGCACAAATCGAGTCAAGGCTTTCTCTAAGTCTGTCATCCTGGTCTCCAAACCTGAAACTCTATTTTCCATGTTCAGGGCTTGTTATTGTTGTTGGAAACATAGTTGTGCTATGGCCTTTTGTTGCCTTTAGTTACTCCATATGAAATTTGGGTGATTCCTCCACCCCTGATTGTAGGTGTTTCTATAAGGATTGCTTGGTTTCTCATTGCATTACCAATAAAGTCCATTTGCTCAACGGATAAAGTACCACCAATGGCTATCGGGCAATCGGATGGGGCATGTCCTCCCAGCATCCATCATAATTCATTACAACTACCAATCTGGGAGAAGTTAGAGTGTCTAACTTCTTACTTAATACCTCTACTTGGGCCGCCAACGATGAAACCGCATTGATCTCATGGAGCCTGTCCACTTTCTTCTTTTTCTTTGCATTCCATTGGTATCTATTCATAGCCATTTCTTCTACTAATTGTTGGGCTTCATCGGGGGCCTTTTTCCCCATTCTACCTCCTGCGGTGGCATCTACAAGTTGTCATGTACTTGGATTCAACCCGTTGTAAAAGGTCTGAATGATCATCTATTCGGGGAATCCATGCTATATGCACTTCTTCAAAAGATCCTTGAATCGCTCCCATGTCTCAAACAAGGACTCGAGCTCCATCTGAACAAACGATGATATCTCATTGCGAAGCTTTACTGATTTCCCCTGAGGAAAGTACCTTGCAAGAAAAGCTTTGACCATTTCATTCCATGTCGTGATGGATGCTCATTGGTTGGAAGAGCTCGATCACTGATGATGATTCATGGGGTCCCAAATCGAGTAAACAACCTCTTCAGAAATTTCACCACCGTTCTAGCATCTTTGCTTGGAAGAGCTTGAGCTTCCACCTATTTAGAAACATAATCAACTGCCACCACTATGTATTGATTACCATTGGACTTCAGGAATGGTCCCATGAAGTCAATTCCCCACAGATCAAACAACTCACAAAATTGCATCGGATTTTGAGGCATCTCATCTCTTCGCGATAGGTTTCCAGCCCCCTAATAACTATCACATCGAAGAACAAACTGATGGGTATCCTGGAATAAAGTTGGCCAATAGAAACCGGCGGCCAAAACTTTCTCAGCAGTTCTGCTCAAAGCATAATGCCCTCCAACGGGACCCGAATGACAGTGCGCGATAATGCTCCAACCTTCCTCCCTAGACACACATCTTCGAACCACATGGTCAGCAAAAATACAGAACAAGTAAGGATCATCCCAAAAATAGTTCTTCAAGTCACTGAAAAACTTTTTCTTCTGTTGAAAACTGAGGACGTCCTTCAGTATCTTTCCAGACAAATAGTTTGCAAAATCCATGAACCATGGAGTATCCTATGACTCTGACTCCTGTACCGCATACAAATGTTCTTCAAGGAAGTAATCATTGATTTCCCTGCTTGCCAGTTCTTGCCCCTCACAACCTTATAATCTTAAAAGATGATCCGCAACTACATTTTCGGTTCCCTTCTTATCTTTTATTTCCATATCGAATTCTTGTAATAATAAAATCCACCGAATCAATCTCGGCTTTGCGTCAGCATTAATCATGAGATAACGGAGTGCTGAGTGATCTGTAAACATTGTGACCCTAGATAGAATGAGGTATAGTCTGAACTTGTCAAAAGCAAACACCACTGCTAAGAACTCCTTTTTGGTGGTTGTATAATTCTCTTGAGCACTTGTGATAGTTATCCTAGCATAATAAATCGGTCAAAACTGCTTGTCTTTCCTTTGTCCCAAAACTGCTCCCACAACTTAATCACTCGCATCACACATGAGCTCAAAGGGTTTATTCCAATCCGGTATTGTCAAAATTGGTGCTTGCACTAATCTCTCCTTCAACAAATTGAATGCACTCAGACAGTTATCCCCAAAATAAAAAGGTGCATCTTTTTCTAGGAGTTTAGTCAATGGCTGCATGATCTTTGAAAAGTCCTTGATAAACCTTCTGTAAAAAACTGCATGATCTTCGCGTCACACATGAGCTATAGGGATTTGAAAGTATCCCGACATGCCATCAATGAAGAAATAAAATTGATGCCCTGCCAATCGTTCCAACATCTGATCGATAAATGGCAATGGGAAATGATCTTTTCGAGTGCCATCATTTAATCTTCTATAATCAATGCAAACTTGCCATCCTGTAACTGTCCTGGTTGGAATCAATTCATTCTTTTCATTTCTCAAAACTGTCATTCGCCTTTTTTTCGGAACCACTTAAGTTAGGCTCACCCATACACTATCGGATATGGGGTAAATAATCCCTGCATCTAAGAGCTTGACCACCTCCGCCTTGACGACTTCCTTTTTGTTTGGATTTAGTCTTCACTACGGTTGGATCACAAAATTTATAGTCATCTTCCATTAAGATTTTATGAGTACAAAAGAAAGGATTTATACCGTTGATGTCTAAAATCTTCCACGCAATAGCCAACTTATGCCTTTTGAACATGCTAATAAGTTTGCCCTTTTGATCCACAGACAAGTTCGAAGCTACAATCACCGGGAGTTTAGATTTTTCCATCAAGAAGGCATACTCCAAATGTGTTGGCAAGGTTTTAAGCTCATGTCCTGGTGGTTCAACAATTGATGGGCGCAACCTACTCTCTATCAATCTGTCAATCTCCTCAAAATCATTCGCCTCCTGTTCAAACTCATTCTTCCCCTCTTCCTCTTGTGAATGTGTTTCTGTATGGTCTTCAATGACTATCGATGCCTCCATTCCACAAATCTCCCTTTTGGACATCGACACACCTACAGAGAATTGTTCTTGCCTTTGTTCATGATAAGACAAGTCAAACTGAGCGAGAACTCTCTCCAAACTTTCTTCTAAGTGATCACTCATCGATACCAATGTAGATCTCTCAAACTGATATAACACACTATCTAATTCACAGTTTCGCTCTTGAATTCTAGCGTTGTACCCTTCAATTGATTCTTCCATAAGTTGTTGAATAATATATGGTTCTTGCAAAAGATAACACGTTGTGTCCTGTACTGCAAACAATTGAACTTTCTGTTCCACATTTTCAACCATCGCCATGATAGTGTCGCATAACTCGGGCATGCCAATCATTTTTCTGTAGTCAAAGGAAAGGAAAACAAATCAGAACGATAATAGAAATAGAAGATGTGAAATAGAATGCATGAATGAATAACTAAGAAAACAAAGTGCAAAGTATCTCTAAACGCCTACTCCCCGGCAACGGCACCAAAAACTTGACAACGCCCTTGCGTATGTCCCGCAAGTGCACGGGTTTGTCAAGTAATAAAATCCTAGGTGAGTGGGTAT
This sequence comes from Dioscorea cayenensis subsp. rotundata, assembly GCF_009730915.1. Taxonomy (NCBI): domain Eukaryota; kingdom Viridiplantae; phylum Streptophyta; class Magnoliopsida; order Dioscoreales; family Dioscoreaceae; genus Dioscorea; species Dioscorea cayenensis. The sequence goes on along the minus strand of NC_052486.1, from coordinate 13,702,195 downwards.
CGTATCCATAGGGAGTAGGGAATAAAAATACTTAAATTGTTTCTTAACAAAGTGAAAGCTGAATAATGGTTTTGTTAACAAGATGTAATGTAAACAAGAATAAAAGAGACAAGAAAGAGAAGCACAAGTAATGAGGAGGTAAGGCAATTGATATAAATGGGGTACTCGGATATTGTTCCGCCTAGGACAATCGGTTCAAGTGCAAAACCCTCTATTATACTTCCTAACTAATGCATTAATGAGTCATGAAGATCCTTCAATACATGGTCCCAAATTTAAGGTCAACCATACCTGACTCTATACATGTCTCGGAGGAGAAATCGAACATTCTCAACACCTCACACTCATACAGAATCGCAATGAGTTCTAGGGATTCCAAGTGATAAATCCTCTTCCTAGATGTAGACCTAACCCTTTGGTCCAAGTGGAAGGTCCCTAGTCACAATTAAGCCATAGGTACTAAATCACTTCAACGCTTCACTCCTTTACCTCTACAACTAAGCCCTAGCGGAAGGTCATCCGTTAGCCCATTCACTCTACTATGACCGCAAAGAACTCAAAAAAATGGAGGTAGGATAAATCAGACTGGAGGGGAAAGGGGACCCTCCGCTTCCTGTTGACTTACCCTCTCAACCCTTTCCAATTTAGCTTTGTCTAACTCTCGTGGTTTGTCGCTCACTTACAAGGGTTAGCAATAAGAACTCTCAACCCTAGTGTCACTCTAAGGAAGTATTCATTCAATCATACATTCAAGATTGGAACTCAATTAAAGCATAAATTAATGAAAGCATAATAAAAGGTTTAATGAAACATATACATCCTAGGGTTCACAAATCCAAGTACCCACTAGGGGGTTTAGCTCTCCATGGAGCTAGTTATAATCAACAATGAAATCGAATGTAAAAGCAAGTAATCCATAGAAAATCCCCCCGATAGTCATGACGATGGTCTTGTGGAGAAGCCTCGACTCTTCCAAAGGTCCCTTTGTCCGGCCTAGGATACACCTCGACGGATCGATGCTGATGAAAACTCTCCCACTAACCTTCTTCTAAATGGATCGTGATGTCGAAGCTGTAGAACCTCTTCAAATCCCTTACCAATACCTCTCAAAACCCTAGCCGCCACCCTCTCTAAAGTTGGGGAAAAGATAGGGAAAAGAATTCTGAAATCGGGGCTGAAATCGGCCATAAATAGGGCTGGAATCGGGCATCCACACGCCCCTGTGGATTTTCCACATGGGCCTATGAAAATTCCACACGGGCGTGGATAATGTCCACACGGCCGTATGGATTCTCTGAACTTCACTTTTTCGCCCGGCTGTGAACAGAACCTGCTACAGTAATGGCCGGAAACACTCATGAATCCATGTTTTCATTGAGATAACGTAAACGGGCACACGTTTACGTCGTAGATCATTTTGCTTCTTCAATAAACGACTTCATTGATGAAGATCTTGCTATCAATGCACAAGCCGGGATACTCGAATGTGACTGCCTTTGTGCTTCTCGAAATCATGGTGCTAACTTGAATACAAGGAGGTTGGCACACATTCTTGCATCTTGAACCTGACTTATGACTTTGCGTTTGAACCTTCTCAAGATTTCCTCCAAATGGTGCGTTCACAACCTACATTGGCTTCTTACTTTAACATTCGGCTTCATAACCCTATACGCATGAAAGTAACATAAATGCACACATATTAGCGCTAAAACCTGATAAAAGTAATACTCATCATAAGAAAAGAATAGTTCGCATTCTTATCACACAAGCACTTATCATGCACCAAAAGAATGAAAACAAAATTAGAACGATGATAGGATAAGAAGATATGAAAGAGAATAAATGAATAGCTAAGATCGCAATGTGCAAATTATCTCTAAACGCCTGCTCCCCGGCAATGACCCCAAAAACTTTACAATGTCCCTTGTGTGTGACCCGCAAGTGTATGGTTTTGTCGAGTAATAAATCCCAAGTGAGTGGGGTATCGTATCCACAGGGAGTAGAGAGTAAAAATACTTAAATTGCTATTTAACCACGTGAAAGTGAACAATGATAGTGTTGATTAAATTTAATGAAAACAAAGATAAAAAGAAACAAGAATAAGAGGCAAAAGTAAGTGAGAGGCAAGGCAATCGATAGAAGTGGGGCACTCGAGCAATGCTCCCTATAGGATTAATGTTTCAAGTGCAAGACCAACTATTATACTTCCTAATCAATGCTCAATGAGTCATGGAAATCCTTAAGCACACGGTCCTAAATTTTAGGTCAACCGTGACTAACTCTACACTATGTCAAGATGGAGAAATCACTCAATCTTAACACCTCACACTGTGTAAAGCTGCATGTATAGACCTAACCCTTTGGTCCAAGCGAAAGGCCCCTAGTCACATCTAAGCCCCAAACACTAGAGTCCCTTCAACTCTTCACTCTATTGCTTGCGCAACTAAGCCCCAATGGAGTTCAACCTCTGGAACTTCACTCTATTGTGACCGCAAAGAACTCAAGGAAATGGAGGTAGGATAAATCACACCAGAGGGTAAAGGGGAGGCTCCGCTATCTCTCGATTCACCCTCTCAACCCTCTCCAATCAAGCAATGTCTAACCCTCATAGTGTGTCACTTATCTACAATGGTTACCAAGATGGACTCTCAACTCTAGTGTCACTATAGGGGAGAAATCATTCCACAAGCAATCAAGATTGGAACTCCATTGAAACATCTATTAAGGAAAGCATAATAAAAGATCAATGAAACAATAAGATCCTAGGGTTTACAAAATCCAAGTACCCACTATTGGGTTTAGCTCTCCATGGAGCACAACACAATCAACAATGAAATCTAAAGTAAAAACAAGTGTTCTATAAGAAAACCCCCTCGGTAGTCGTGTCGATGGTCTTGTGGAGTAGCCAATTCTTCTCCAAAGGTCTCTTTATCCGACCTAGGACACACTTCGGCGGATCTATACCGATGAAAGCTCCCCCAATAACCTTCTTGCAAGCGAATCACAGTGTCAAATCCCTCAAACCAATCTAAAGACTTGCTAAAAGCCTCTCCAAACCCTGGTCGATGGCTTCCCAAACGATGGAGAAAAGTGGAAGAGAAGAGGGGAAAAAGATTCCCAAAATCATGCTGAATCGAGGCTTAAATTGGGCTTGAATCAAGCATCCA
>NC_052486.1:13533214-13698028 GCF_009730915.1 Dioscorea cayenensis subsp. rotundata | reverse complement strand
TTGCCCGGCAATTGATTTTTATATTCAGTGAGTATTATTGCTTGTGTGTTTATGCACTATTGAAGTGGATGTTGTTATTAAAATATTACTTTGAACATGATAGACAATTCAGGATTGTTGCAAGAAGACAATTACGGAACCGAAGTAGAAATCCTATTGAGGTAGACAAGATGGTTCATAGAGAGTTTAGTCAGTGGTTCACAAATCGAGTAAGTATTTCTCTCGATATATACATTGAATTTTGTGGCATAAGTCTAAATTATTTTCATTTGTCTTTAGATCAACCAAGATCGTGAGGTGCTCCCAGATTCTGATAAGAGTTTGCTCATAGCTCTTGCGCAAGGACCAATTAAACAAGCAAAAAGATACACGGCATTCAATGTCAATGGATACAAGTTTCGTACTTTGGAACGTGACAGAGGATTAAACACACAGAATAGTGGTGTTTTTGGCACATTTGGAACGAGGAGTTATTCTAGCAATAGCGATGTTAACATGCGGTATGGAGGTGTGCCGTATTATGGAAAATTAGTTGACATCATTGATATTAATTATAATGGATTGTTTACGGTGACTTTGTTCAAGTGTGAGTGGGCCAACACAACTCACCCTAGAGGTTTAAAAACTGATAAATTAGGTTTTACTTCAATCAATTTTGCAAGACCTATACATACTGGGGTGACTGAAGATGATGAGCCATACATTAAAGCTTCTGAGGCACAAATGGTATTTTATGTTGATGATCAAAAAGAAGATGGGTGGTGCATACCAATACACCTGAAACCTAGAGATTTGTACGATATGGGTGAGGAAAATTTAGATGGCATGGCCAATATTGAAGCTTATCCATCACAAAATTTGGAAAGTTTATTTCCCGATGAAGATATACATTTACCTTTGAGTCGAGATGATGTAGATGATCTTCATAATTTGCAATTCTCAAATACTGGGGAACAATTTGAAGCTGAAAATAATAGTTAAATAATTGATTATGTGAGGTAAATAATTGATTATATTTTCTTTTCCTTTTACATGTTATCAACCTAATGAATTTATTATGTGAGTTATTTGCATTATGCCGAGGACAAAAAGACACATCACGACAAGTAATTCAGCAAATTCTACAGTGGATCCAACTCATTCTATAGATCCAGGTACATCTATGCCAACACCACAGATTAATGCACAAGTTCAAGAAGGTGGTCCTCAAATTAATGCACAAGTTCAAGAAGGTGGTCCTGTGCATCAATCGGCAGTAGAAAGAGATGAACCTCAGCTTTTTAGGGGTTGCAAAAGGAGTACAAGAACATGGGATGTGCAAATTAGAGGTAATTAATCTATATAGCAACTTATATATATAATTTATTTGAAATTTATATATTTCATGTGGTATCGAGGTTACATATTTGGTTACATGCTATGAACAATAATCTCATATATAAGATGTGTTTTCATTTTCTTTAAATGACAGATGGAAATGGGGAATTGAAGCGGCAAAAAATGCGAGCCATTGACGTATACTCTCTTCCACCGGGAGAGAAAGTTGTTGTGGAATGGAATTCCCGAGATCAGCCTGTTGAATTGTCGGGGGGTATGCTCGCTCAATTTCTAGGCCACATTGCAAGTAATTGTCAGAATTTTCCTATCGGATATGAAAAGTGGCAAAAGATCCCAGAGAGCTATAAAGATCATGTCTGGAACAATATTATAAAGGTATCTAATGTTCTTTATAATTGCCATGTTATGGGTTATATTTTTATTGTTACATCTGATCGTTTTATACTAATGTATTTATTTATTTGTAGTCAAAACTGGAGGTAAATGATGATGGACATAAGCGATATATTTTCAAAAGCTTAGCGAAAAAATGGCGAGACAATCGATACAACTTATATAACTTGATGAAATGTGATCCCGATGGTCCTCGTGAAGCCAACATAGCAAGGAAACCTCCAGAGATCCCTTTGGACCAATGGGTTGCATTTGTGGATTATAGAGCTCGACCTGACACAAAGGTGATATCCTTAAAAAAAATTAATAGTTGTATTATTGTTTCTAATTTAAATTTTTAAATTACACTTTGCAGGCAAAAGCTGAACAAAATACAATAAATCGCACCCACCAGACAATGCCTCACACATTAGGTTTTAAGTCCATTGCTCGACTGGAAAATGAGATGGTTATTACTTTCTTTTCTTTTGAGTAGTTTTAATTATGTTTATTAATCATGTCGCAACATTACTTACATTTTAAGCAACTTGCATTCTTGGTAGGAAAAGCAACTTGGTCGCTTTGTCACTAGAGCTGAATTATTTCAGGTAAGCCATACAACATCCGATGGGTCTTTTGTAAATGAAGAAGCGAGGCATAATCATGTAAGTTTAACATTGAAACATATGGCATGTTTCGTGATTTTGTGACATATGTTTTTCTGGAAAACTATATTGCTTTAATTTACAGGAAGATCTAATTATTCGAAGTCAAGGCTCATCTGAAAATGAAGCATTTACTAGTGTTTTTGGGAAAGAACACCCAGGGTATGTTCGGGGTATGGGACTTGGAGTTGTCCCAACTCAAATATATGGATCATCTTCTAGCTCGAGTAGAAGAAATAAAGCGAGTGGGGGCACACAAGCTGAAATCAATGAGCTCAGGGACACTGTGCAACTCTTAAGGCAACAAGTGCAAGAAAATGAACAACGATTTCAGCAACAATTATCAATTCTTACCCAACAATTGGCCAACCAAAATCAAAACATAGTAACCAATCAGGTTTTGTTTAAATTTCTTTGGCATTTATAGGTATATGATAACATTGTCTTGATTAGGTTAGTGTTAATGTTTACACATATAGGATCTCATTCTTTTCCTCAAATTTTATATTGAAATTCTTTGACATAGGAAACTTTGGGGTCGCCAATTATTGGAAGACGTTCATCACAGGGTAGTCACACGGCACATTGCAACCAAAATTCAGATGAATCTACATAGGACATATGCGACAGTAAGTTAAGTAAGTCCTCGTTATCTATTTTTATATTTGAAGTATGAAAGTTCACTGTATTACATAATCAATCATATGAATTCAGTTTGGGATCCACATAAGAGGGTTTGACCCGGCTTTCAATTCGGTGAGTTTTTGATCAATCATTGAGTCCAGTTGGTGTTTTGCTATTTATTAATTTAATGTTTGGTTTGCAAGTTCTGTTGTCTGTGTTTTCAGGCCAAAGCAAAAATAGGACATCATTGATTGATGTGATGCCGTGATCAACCCACTGAATTTGAAGTCGATTTTGCGCTTTTTACACTATCTTTTGTTAATCTTTGGCTTTCAAACTTTAGTTCCTTGTGATGCCCGACTCGCTTTATCTTTTTTTGTGGATTGCTCATGTTAGTTGTAGTCTATATATATATGCAGTACTCGATTTATTTTTATATTTTATGCGTTTCTTATGTTTTTTTCAAATGGTTAATTAAGACTCGAAATTTTACATTAGTTTTTTTATCCTTGCTTCGTCTCCCATCTTAAAAACTATGTAACGTAACAAATATGGGCAGATAGTCAAAAAAACTTGGAGTTGTCCAAGGTGAGCATTTCTTTGTTCTTTTCCTAGGTCAGTGTTGTGACTTGTGATGTTGTTGTTGTTAAAGCTATTTCATTTTTGTTTCATGTTTTACTAGCAGTACTACATATCAAGGTGGAATCTTTTCAGCCTTTTGAAAGTATGGTAGCTCTTCAAACTGGTAAAAACCCCTCTCTATATAAACTATTAAAACTATATACCTTTAATTCTCTCTAGTTGAAAGATGAACTAAAAACAATGTTCTATATATATATATATATATATATATATTACAAGGCATTTCAGAGTTCAGACAGTGTTCCACTTGGTCACATTGAATCAACATCAATTGAAGACAACTTTGATAAGAAAATCCTCCATGTTTGACGTAGCAAATATATGTGCTTGCCAACCTACACGCATTTAAGGTTAAGTAGATGGTGACCATGGTGTTCATTTATATAGCTAGACATTGGCTTGAGCTTCATGTCTTCTAGCTTTCCATTTCCATGTTATTTGAAATTGTGACACTTTGATTGAATTTAAATTTGTTTCTCTCTGTGTGTGTGTGTGACTTAATTTGTAGCTTTGATATTCTATATTACATACTGTGGTTAGATCAGCATTAGTGTTCTGCAGTTGTTCTATGGTATAATAGCATTTTGTTGGTTGCTTAATGCATCTCCGTCCCAAAAATTTAGTTTCTATTGGTGGCTACATCCTTTATCAATACAATGTTCTTTTTTTCCATTTCTCTTTTTATTTCAAATTCTCATTAAGTTGCACTCGATTTTTGTCCTTTGCAATATGAATGTCCAGTGCCTCCGTCAAGGTGTCCTTATCCATAATGTGAATTGCAACTCTCAATGCCAATGTGTATGAAAAGAAATAGAACATATGTACTCATTGTCTTGTCAGTAGTGGTTAGAATGTCACACATAACTATTTGCTTTGTATATCATTTGGAGCATTTGGGGGACTCGGATGTATTATCCGATGTGACTAGAATGCCTACTCTTGGAATTACATGCAAATTCGTGTGCAAGGTGAAATCAACGGAACATTTTTATTTATATGCAAGAAATGATTGGCGTAAAACAGCTTTTTGCTACAACTTAATGTTTTTCTAAAGCGAGTGGTTTAAGTCTATAAGCAAATTATTGCATAGGTTTCTACGACATACCCTCGACCTCTGTTCAATACCTGCTCAAGATCATGCACCTGAACTAGAGACATTTCGTCTGTTAAACCAACCGCCACTTCAACCGGGAATTTATATGTTTGCTTCCATGTGCCACCGTTATAATCTGATTTTTTTCCTTTTTGTTCCTTTCTTGCTCGTCTTTTGCTCAGTCCATATTTCAAATTTTGCATTCTTGTTTCAAGTAACAACAATTTCGGCCCAGTTCTTCATTGTTGCTTTTATTTTTTTCCATCTTCTTTTTCATTATAATATTTGATGAGGCAAAGTAGTCTTACATCGATCCGAATCATGCAATGGAACTATCTTGCTCAATCTTAATCAACTTTTTCTTATCGAAACCTCGCTCAGAGTTGTCCCGAGAAAAATCTTCAAGATGCATATGGAAGAGAGGCATTTCTCCAACAAATGTCGAAGTTAATTAATTGGAAGCGTAAGCAATAGTCTTCTCGTTATGGTTTAATTTTTAACTATAGTTTTTCATATTTAGGTACTAAATGTTTTTTTGCATATTCACCTTTGTATAGTTCTCGGTTCTTGTTGACACATTACGAGGGCACACCGAGCATGTAATGTTGACTTGGATGACAAGAGGTCTTACTTGTTAATGATGGATTTTTTTCGAGAGGAAGAAGTTGCCATGGCAAATTAATCGCTTAAACTATGGTGATATATTGTCATTCAGTTCACATTGTATTGGTGTAATGGCAAATGATGATTTCAACATAAGTATGAAGCCTTGATTTTTCAATATATAATATGTTTTGCAAATTTTTAGAGAGAAAACAAATTTGTAAATTTGACTTAATTATTAATGAGTTATAAATAAATTTTTTTATAATTTTTTTAAATATTAATTGAATGAGTTCAATGCAGATTCAAATGAGTTCAATGCAGTTCATATATATATATATATATATATTGTCAAAAATATCAAATAAAAAAATAAAAAAAGAATTTAAAAAAATCAAACCCACGGCGGTTTACGCATGAACTGCCGCCACTTTCTCCGAGTTCCTCTGTTTGATCTCTTTATAATTTAACGGCCGTTATATAACCGCCAAGAATTCTCGTACGCATTTCACGGCCGCTGTACCGCCGTTTCTATAAAACCGCCGTGAATTACTCTCCCGACGCTCATATACACGGGCGGTGTTGCAATCAGCCATTGAGTTTTCATTTAGCGGCGATTATAACCGCCGCTAAATGATTTTAAAACCGCCCCAAAAAACATGATTTCTTGTAGTGATCCATGAAAATTTCCATAATATCTTCGAGAAAGTCATCAAAAATGGCCGTCATGCAATGCTGGAATGTTGCAGGAGCGTTACACAACCCGAAAGGCATTCTTCTATAAGCAAAAGTACCATAAGGGCAAGTAAATGTGGCTTTCTCCTGATCTTCTGGGGCTATTGGGATTTGAAAATATCCCGACATGCCATCAAGGAAATAGTAGAAATGATGCCCCGCTAGTCGTTCCAACATTTGGTCAATAAATGGCAAAGGAAAATGATCTTTCCGAGTGACGTCATTCAGTCTTCTATAGTCAATGCAAACTCGCCAACCAGTAACTGTCCTAGTTTGGTTTAACTCATTCTTTTAATTCTTTACTACTATCATTCCTCCTTTTTTGGGGACAACTTGGGTCGGGCTCACCCACTTGCTGTCGGATATGGGGTAGATGATTCCTGCATCCAAAAGTTTTATTACCTCCGCTTTGACAACCTTTTTCATATTCGGGTTTAATCTTCACTGAGGTTGGATCATAGATTTCTAGTCATCCTCCATTAGCATCTTATGAGTGCAGAATGATGGGTTTATACCCTTAATGACGGAGATCTTCCATGTAATAGCTGAATTGTGCTTTTTCAACATGCTAAGAAGCTTATTCTTCTGCTCCCCCGACAAGTTCGAAGCTACAATCACAGGGAGTTTAGAGTCCTCCATTAATAATGCATATTCCAAATGTGCTGGAAGAGTTCTAAGCTCAAGTTCTGGTGGTTCAACAATTGATGGGCGCAAGCTGCCTTCCTTCAATCTATCAATCTCCCCGAAATCATTTTCCTCGTGTTCACAGTTATTCTCCTCTTCTTCCACCAAGGTACCTATTTCTTTACAATCTGCAATGGATATCAACGTGTCCATTCCACATAGTTCTGCTTTTGAAATAGCAACTCCCACTAAAAAGAGTTCTTGCCTTTGGTCATGATAGGAAGAATTAAACTGAGCAAGGATTCTTTCTACATTTTCCTCCAACTGATCACTCATTGACACCGACGTGGATCTCTCAAACTGCTTTATCACATTATCTAATTCATAGTTTTGCCCTTGAATCCTGGCGATGTACTCTTCAACTGATTCTTCTACTGGGTATTGAGTTGTATACTGCTCATGATGAGAATAACAGGGTATGTCATGCAATGCAACTGTTTGAACTTTCTGCTCCACATTTTCAATCATCCTCATGATAGTATCAAATGACTCAAACATGTTAATCATTTTCTGCAATAAAAAAGAAATAAGGAAAAGTCAGAAAAATGATAGAATAAGAAGATATGAAATAGAATGTATGGTGAAATACCTAAGAAAACAAAGTGCAAAGTATCTCTAAATGCCTACTCCCTGGCAACGACGCCAAAAACTTGACAAGGTCCCCTTGCGTGTATCCCGCAAGTGCACGGGTTTGTCAAAGTAATAATCCCCGATGAGCAGGTATCGAATCCACAGGGAGTAGGGAATAAAAACACTTAATCCGCTTTTTAGCTATGTGAAAGATCAATAGTGATAAGTGTAACAATGATTCAATTCTCAAAAGTAAAAGCAACAAGTAAGAAAGCATGAGTAAAGGAGGAGGTAAGGCAATCGATAAAGATGGGGTACTCGGATAATGCTCTACCTAGGATAATTGTTTCAAGTGCAAGAACCCTCTATTATGCTTCCTAATCAATGCAATGGTGAGTCATGGAAATCCTTAATTACATAGTCCCAAATCTAAGGTCAACTATGCCTAACTCTATACATGTCCCGGAGGAGAGAATAGATAACCTCTCAACCTCGCACTCGAATAGAGTTGCAAAGAGTTCTAGGGATTCCAACTGATAAATCTTTGCCTAATTATAGACCCAACCTTTTGGTCCAGGTGGAAGGTCCCTAACCATGATTAAGCCCTAGATACTAAGATCACCTCAACGCTTCACTCTGTTGCACACACAACTAAGCCCTAGCGGAGGGTCATCCCTTAGACCATTCGCTCTATTATGGCCGCAAAGAACTCGAGGAACGGAGGTAGAATCTATCACGTCGGAGGGGAAAGGGGACGCTTCTGTACCTCTCGACTCATCCTCTCAACCCTCTCCAACCTAGCTTTGGCTAATGCTCGTGGTGTGTCACTTACTCATAAGGTTACCAACAAGAACTCTCAACCCTAGTATCACTCTAAGGGAAATGTTCATCCAATCAAGCATTCAAGGTTGGAACTCACAACAAACATCAATTAATTGAAATCATAATAAAGAGATTCAATGAAACAAATACATCCTAGGGTTCACAAATACCCAAGTACCCACTAAGGGTTTAGCTCTCCATGGAGCTAAGTACAAATCAAAGAAATAGAATGTAAAGCAATTCGATCCATAGATAAACCCCCTGGATAGTCGTGTTGATGGTCTTGTGGAAAGTGCTCTACTCGTCGTCCAAGGATTCCCTTGTCCGATATAGGATACGCCTCGACGGAAGCTCCCCTACCAGCCTTCTTCCTCAGGAATGACGATGTCGGAGACGTAGAACGTCTCCAAAACCTTAGCCAATACCTCTCAAAACCCTAGCTGAAACCCTCTCTCAAGTTGGGGAAATGATGGAGAAAAGAATGCTGAAATCGGGGCTGAATCGGCTTTAAATAGGACTAGAATCGGGCGACCACACATGCCTGTGGATTTTTCACACTCACATGTGGAATTTCCACACGGGCGTGTATAATTTCCACATGCTAGTGTGGATTCTCTGAATTCCTATTTTCTCGGCCGGCTGTGAACAGTGTGCTGCTACAGTACTTCCACTTCAGCGTTTCGCTATAGTGCCTGGCCTAAAATACTTCCCGAGTCCATACTTTCATCGAGGTGACACGAATGGGCACACGTTCACGTCGTGGATCGCTTTGCTTCTTTAATGACGGACAAGTTGGTGGAGATCTTGTTCTATGTGCATAAGTCGGAATCCTTGAGTGTGACTGCTCTTGTGCCCCTCGAAATGGTTGTGCTAACTCAAATACGAGGATTTTGGCACACACTCTAGCATCTCGCACCTGACCTATGTCTTCGCGTTTGAACCTTAGCAAGATTTCCTCCAAAATCGGTGCATTATGATCCACATTGGTTTCTTTCCTTCATACTCGGCCTCACAACCCTACCTGCACGAAAGTAACATAAAAACACACATATTAGTGTAAAAACCAAGAAAAGTAATGCTCAACATAAGGAAAGAATGCTTTGTATTCATATCACACAAGCACTTATCAAAGATACACGTCTTATGCATGATTATGCTTGCCCGAGCTCAGTGCCTAAACCTTGTGTGCTCCGAGCACTCACGTGTCATCCGTGTGCTCAGTTGTAACCATTTGACTTCTACCGTTTCACTTTAAATCCTATCCCCCGGTTGCGTTATTTTACCTTATTCTCTTAACTATTTCTCTTATCGGCTTCGATTGTTGGTTTCTCTGAGTTTTTATCTTGTTTCTTGACAAATCTTCATTGAATCGATCATGGTTTTATTCATCCACTCTGGTAAGTCTTTGGCATTTCATTGAGTTTCATTAAAGAATTTATTTTCCTCTTCTTGTCATTTCTTGGATGCCCTAGTCTATCATGATCAACGTTGAGGTGTTTCACAAATTTAAGGGTACTTTTGGCATAATCGTTGGGTGCATCTCTTCAAGGACGATGATTGTTTCGGGACACGATCGTGTTACGAATCTTTGCTTGATCATGTCTACTCATTTATGGAGGAGAAGAGTGTGGTGCACGATCGTGCCCGCTAATGCAACACGCTTATAGTGCGCCTTGCACGATCATACTCCGCTTGTGTCCTTATGTTCACTATACTAATTTTACTTCTCTCTTTTATAGATAATGGCAAGGAAACATACCTCAACCAGTCTTGTCAAGCAACCTGTGAAGCATCCCTGATTGGAGGCACCCACACTTAATGCTGACTACAGACCAACATTTCATACTACAGCACATCAGGACTGATACATTAGTCTGTCCCACTGCCTTTTTGGCAAATCCAGGGAGATTGATTGGGATGTTCTCCGGGAGGTGGGACTTGATAAGTGCTTGTGTATTAGTATTACGAATTATTCTTTTCTTACGATGAGCATTACTTTTATCAGATTTTAGCAGTAAGACATGTGTATTTATAAACTTTCGTGCATGAAGGATTGTGAAGCAAAATATGAAAGAAAGAAGATGACAACGCCCCTTGCGTGTGACCTGCAAGTGCACGGGTTTGTCCAGTAATAAATCCCAGCTATCGTATTCACAGGGAGTAGGGAGTAAAAATACTTAAATTGCTACTTAACCATGTGAAAGTGAACAATGATAGTGTTGATAAAATGTAATGAAAACAAAGATAAAAAGAAACAAGAATGAAAGGCAAAAGTAAGTGAGAGATAAGGCAATCGATAGAAGTGGGATACTCGGGCAATGCTCCCCCTAGGATTAATGTTTCAAGTGCAAGACCAACTATTATACTTCCTAATCAATGCTCAATGAGTCATGGAAATCCTTAAGCACACGGTCCTAAATCTAAGGTCAACAGTGACTAACTCTATACTATGTCCCGGTGGATAAATCGCTCAGTCTCAACACCTCATACTGTGTAAAGTTGCATGGAGTTCTAGGGAATCCAAGTGATATACCCTCTTCCTATGTATAGACATAACCCTTTGGTCCAGACAAAAGGCCCATAGTCGCATCTAAGCCCCAGACACTAGAGTCCCTTCAATGCTTCACTCTGTTGCTAGTGCAACTAAGCCCAACAGAGTTCATTCTCTAGAACTTCACTCTATTGTGACCATCAAGAACTCAAGGAAATGGAGGTAGGATAAATCACACCGGAGGGGAAAGGGGACGCTCCGCTACCTATCAACTCACCCTCTCAACCCTCTCCAATCAAGCAATGTCTAACCCTCGTAGTGTGTCACTCATCTACAATGGTTACCAAGATGGACTCTCAACCCTAGTGTCACTCTAGGGGAGAAATCATTCCACAAACGCTCAAGATTGGAACTCAATTGAAACATCAATTAAGGAAAGCATAATAAAAGATCAATGAAACAATAAGATCCTAGGGTTTACAAAATCCAAGTATCCACTAGGGGGTTTAGCTCTCCATGGAGCACAATGCAATCAACAATGAAATTGAAAGTAAAAACAAGTGTTCCATAACAAAACCCTTTCGTTAGTCATGTCGATGGTCTTGTGGAGTAGCCATGTCTTCTCCAAAGGTCCCCTTATTCGACCTAGTTTACACCTCGCAGGATCTATGACGACGAAAGCTCCCCCAATAACCTTCATCCAAGTGAATCACGGTGTCGAATCCCTTAAACCATTATAAAGACTTGCCAAATCCTATCCAAACCCTAGCAGAGAGCTTCCAAAATGATGGAGAAAAGTGGAAGAGAATAGGGGAAAAAGATCTCCAAAATCGGTGCTTAATCGCGGCTTAATTAGGGCTAGAATCAGGAATCCACACACCCCTATGGATCTGCCATATGGGCCTGTGGAATTTCAACACGAGCATGGGAAATTTCCACACACCCACGTGGATTCTCTGGAAATCATGTTTTTGGTAGGATGTAAGCAGTAACTACTACAGTACTTCCTAACGTGTGTCGCTACAGTACCTGCTACAATACTCTGCCAAAAGACTCCCAATTCCACACTTTTTATCGAGGCAACATAAGCGGGTACACATTTATGCCGTAGATAGCAACTCTTCTTCAATTAAGGGTTTTGTTAGTGAAGATCTTGTTATCAATGCATAAGTCAGGATACGCAAATGTGACTACTTTTGTGCCCCTCCAACTCATTGTAATGGCTTGATTACAAGGAGGTTGGCACACATTCATGCATCATAAGACCCAACTAGTGTCTTCACGTTTATACCTTCCAAGATTCCACCAATTTGCACACTATCTACTTTTGGCTTCGTTTCTCAATACTTAGCTTCACAACCTTACATGCATACAAATAACACAAATGTACAAGTATTAGAGCTAAAACCTGATAAAAGTAATGCTCATCATAATGAAAGAACACTTCACATTCTTATCACACAAGAACTTATCATCAACAAAGTAGATCATGATTGTACTTTGTTGATGAAGTCTTGGAGTGAACAAATCTGAAGATACAAGTTGTGATTGAAGATACGTGAATGTGTGCCAACTTCCATGGGCTCAAGCAATTACATGGTTTGGAGGGGCACAAAGCCAGTCACATTTGCATATTCCAACTTGTGCAATATTAGCAAAATCTTCACTAATATGGCATTTTATTGAAGAAGCGATGCGATCTACACATAGACTTGTGCCCGTTTCAGTTGCGTCAATGAAAAGCGTGGATTCGGGAGTATTTTGGCAGAGTACTTGATAAGTGTCTAAATGTAGATGTTTTCATGTATATATCGTATTCACTTTGCATGTATTTTGTGAGGTTTGATGCCCATTTTGTGAGGGCATAAGGAAGCCATAGAGAATAAGAAGATATCATTTGGGCGAAAAGAGAAGAAAACAGGAATTTCATACTACCCCCATACTACCCAGTATGGGGGCCGTATGTATTGTAGCAGCAGATTGATTTGAAGTGTCTGCCCAGATTTCCATACTACCCAATATGGGGGCCGTATGCATCCCGTATGGATCACGAATCTAGGGTTTTTGGGTGCTATACGACCCACATACGACCCGTATGCCTCGGGGGGTATAAATACCAACTTTTATGGCAGAAAAGGAGACTTTTTGGCTGGCCCTTTTATTGGCCGACTTTGGGGAGAGCACTTTGGAGTTTTTGGGCGACCTTGGGGAGGAGAAGAAGGGCAAGGAAGCTAGAAGACCATCCAAGCCCAAGGTCCAAGATTCTCAAGGCAAGAAGGCAACATCATTCAAGGGGAGATCTACCACGATTTGAAGGAAGGAGACCCGCGGCTAGAGGAAGCGTCATTCGGCACTCCTTTGGCGGGGAAAGCGTCATTCAGCACATTCTTCACCTCCTCCTTCACCATTTCATCTAGGGAGTGTCATTTATGCTTTTGTTTCATGTTTTGTTTGTTTGTATTGCTTGTTGTGGCATGATGACACACTAGACCCCCAAGGCCACCGGGTGTTGGTGAACCTTGGGAGGTTTTACCATGTATGTTGGATGATAACTTGTTAATTCCATGCTTGGGTAATTTTGAGATCTAGTCCATTGTTTTCATGTTAAGTGCTACACTAAGGAGAAATCCGTAGCTCTTTTATGAGTGATGCATGTAGATGTGACTTGCTCGCATGTATTAGATCATGAATGGATTAGAAGGGGATACTTGTATCATCACGCCGATAAATTGGGTGTTTGGTAGTCCTCCATGTAGGTTTAATCCGAAGAAGAGTAGGTTTATTCCTAAGTGAGATTTCCTCGTACTTAATGCAATCGTAGGAATGTAGATTTGGAAGAAATTCCTATCTATGTTTGTATGGGATTAGGGTTCAATCGCCGAAAAATTGGGGTTGTTCTAATCTTGGAATCTCATGGTCCTTTTTACCCTTGCATCTTTAGATCATCATTCATGTTGCATGATAACCCCTCAAGGGGATCCACATCCACAGGCCTTTGGATTATATTGAATTTCTTGCTTGCTCATTGCTTGTGCTCTCTAATTTGTTCATAACCTTGTTTTAGCTTTAATTACATTTAGTAGAGTAAAATCCATCATTTGAGATCTTAGGCTAGATAATAGCTCGAGAAGGAGTAATAGGAGATCCTTAGCCCAGTGGAATACGATCCTCGCGTCTTCACGCGAGGTATTACTTGGCGATCCCGTACACTTGCGGGGAAGCAATATAGTTTTTTGCGCCGTTGCCGGGGACTTTTAAGGAATTCTAGGAAACTTTAAGATTATTACTCTAGCCATTTCATTCTTTACTCATATTCTTTTTATTATTGTTGTTATTTTTCTTTCCCTTTAATCTTAACTTTCTATCATCTTTCTCGGTTTTGGAAGGTACTGTGCATGACACGCTCAAATCCATCGACATTGATTACATCGGATAGTGAAATTGAAAGAACTTTGCATCGGAGATTGAGAGAAGTTGGTGAAGGTTCGGGTACATAAAACATTGAAATTGAGGATAGAGAGTCTTCAATCATAGGCGAAGAGCGTCGCACTCTATCCGAATATGTAAGACCCCAATTCACGGGAGATGAGTTTAGTGTTCAAGCACCGACCATGGCATCCAACAACTTTGAAATTAAAGCGAGTACAATCGGCATGGTCCAGAACTCGGTTCAATTCAATGCTCTCGCGAATGAAGATGCACATGACCATCTTTCCCGGTTCCTCCAAATTTGCTCCACATTCAAGATTAATGGGGTATCGGACGATGCGATCCGTTTAAGACTATTTCCGTTCAGCTTGAGAGACGGAGCTTATTGTTGGCTTACATCTTTGTCTCTGGGATCTATTAAAACATGGAAGAATATGGTTGAGAAGTTCCTTGGGAGATACTTTCCGCCAAGCAAAGCGGCGAAGTTGAGGCAAGAAATTTCTGCCTTTAAACAAGGGGAGTCCGAGACATTGTTTGAAGCCTATGAAAGATTCAAGGATCTCCTTAGAAGGTGCCCCCACCATGGTTTTTGCCTCATGGATGCGAGTATAAATAATTTATAATGGGCTGAATTATGCTACTCGCCAACTCATTGATGTCTTGCAGTGGTGGTTCCCTTAGCAACAAGTATCCCGATGAGGCCGAGCAATTACTTGAGTCTATGGCAAGTAATGAATCACATTGGGCCTCAAGAGGGTCTACACAAAAGACTTCTAGGCTTTACGAAGTCAATAGCAATGATGCCTTGGCCGCAAAGGTTCATGTGTTGACTCGGAAGCTTGATCTTCTCATGGGAAAGTAGTTCAAGGTCAGAGTCATTGATGAATTATAGCACTTGTGGTGGTGGGCATGATGCAGCCCAATGTCCAATTGCTAGCTCCTCAGTTGCGTCCATTGAGAATGTAGACTATATTGGAGGGCAATGAAGTCAAGGGAACCCATATAGCTCAACTTACAATCAACGGTGGAAGAACCACCCAAATTTTTCATGGAACCAAGGCCAACAGCAACAAAGAGGTGCACCACCTCAAGGATCTCAATTCCAACAATCGGACTTGGAGAGGAAGTTTTCTACTGAAGAGGTCCTTGCCAAGTTCATGCTTAGTACTAATGACAGGTTCAATAGCCTAACCAATAGCATGGATGCACAATTTGGCAAGGTGAATTCTCAGCTCACTCAACACGCCGAACAGTTCACTAAGATAGGTTCTATTTTGAGAAAAATCCAAGCTCGGTGAAGTCACTTGAGCATCGAGTAAGGGGAACTCGCAAAGGCAAATTCTGAACGTCCCCTAGGGTGTCTCCCAAGTAACACGGAAGAAAATCCAAGGGAGCACTTAGAGGCCATTGATCTTAGAAGCGGGAGGCAAGTGGAGACAAGGGTCGCGGTTGACCCAAGTGTCAAGAAAAGTGGGGTAGCCTCCGGGGAAGACCCCAAGCTAGTTGACGAAAATAGTGAAGACAAAAATCAGGGAAGAAATGGCTAGTTCCAACAACAAGGACCAACAAAATCATCCGAGTATAAGCCTCCAATCCCTTATCCAACCAGATTGAAGCATGAGAAGGAGGATGTTCACTTCAAAAAATTCATGAGCATCTTCAAAAAACTCCATTTGAACATCCCGATAGTTGAAGCATTGACTCAAATGCCGAAATATGCCAAGTTTTTAAAAGAGCTCCTCACGAACAAGAGGAAGTTGGAGGAAGAAGGCACGGTTGCACTCACGGGGAATTGCTCCGCTATTCTAGCAAAAGAAACTCCCACAAAAGTTGAAAGATCCGGGAAGTTTCATTATCCCGTGCATTCTTGAGGGTGGAGTCCGAGAAAATGCTCTAGCGGATTCGGGGGCTAGCATAAATGTCATGCCCTACACCATGTACTTGAAACTTGGCTTGGATGAGTTGAGGCCCACGAGGATGACCTTACAATTGGCGGATCGATCAACAGGAAAACCTCGTGGGATTGTTAAAGATGTAATTGTCCGAGTGGACAAATTTGTTTTTCCCGTGGATTTTGTCATCATGGACATAGATGAAGACGTGGAGATACCACTAATTCTTGGCCGACCATTCCTCAGCACCTCGGGTGCCTTGATTGACTTGAAAGGAGGAAAGTTAACATTAAGAGTCGGAGAAGAGGAAGTGGTGTACACTTTGCCGACCGCCATGAAACATTCTTTAGATCATGATGACACACTTTACTTTGTTGATGAAACTGACAAATTGATTTCTGATTGTGTGCAGGAGGTGCTCTCTATAAATCCCTTGGATGAATAATTGGGAGAGTTGGAGAATGAAAAACAAGGAGAACCTCACCAACATCCTCAAATTCATAACATGAAGCAACCAAAAGAGAGGGTGTCCTGCAATAATGCTAAGGAAAAAGAGAAAAAAGAGTCATTTGTGAAGAAGATGTGGATGGAGATTCATGGGAGAAAAAAGAAAGGTACCAAGCTTCATCACCCCACAACTCAAGCGAGGAAAGGTAAAATTTTCACCCCTTTGGACTCATGAACAATTTGAGATCTTTTCAATGTTGTCACTAAATTTACCGGGAAGAAACAATACTTCAAGGGAAATCAGGGGTGGTTTCAAGCTTTTTGAACCCCCATGAAGTAAGGAATGAGGTACGTCAGGCTTGTGACGTTAAACAAGCGCTTCTTGGGAGGCAACCCAAGCGTTCGGGGGTCTTTGCTTGCATTTTTCATATTCTAGGTCTTAGTTCATCTTAATTATCGTATTTCTTAGACTTGTTTTACTTTTGAATAAGTTCATGCTCACGCACTTGGCACTTTGTTCTCATCGTTTTAATTGTGGTATGTTTGTGCAACTTCTTGAGAAACTCATATTTAGGTGTTAATTCATGCACTAGATCATCGTTTTATTCAATTCACTCATTTTTGGAGGAGTCTTCTAGCTTGCTATATCATTTTTTTTCATCATTTGGGGCAGGTTTTCAAAGTTTTTATTGGTTTTAATGGGTATACGGCCTTACTGGGCCGTATGGTGGCCGTCTAGGAGAGCACAGAGGCTCTGTGCCGTCGCAGATGGCCCCCCATACGGCCGCTATACGGGGCCGTCTGCGACGGGGGAGCCCCTCGGCTGAGAGGGCCTTTTGGCCCATACGGCGGGGCCGTATGGCTCGGGCCCCCCCATATAATCTCTCTCTCTCTTTCTTCCATTCTCTTCTTTTCTCTCTTTCTCCACCAATTTTCTCTCTTCTTTCTCACTCATTTCTTGGCCAAATCTCCTTAATTTTCCTCCTAAATCTTCTCCTCATCCATTTGAGACATCAATCTAGTAGTTTTCCTCAAGTTTAAAGCTTGTTTTCTCAAGATTTCGTCGGTATGCTTTTTCTATGCCCTAGTTTTATCTCATTCATTTCTTGGGCATTCTTGTAGCTTTTGTGGTGAATTTGTTTAGCAATTTTGCTTGGTTTGGATTGTGTGATTGTTATGGATGAAGTCTCCCTTGAATTTATGTACAAAAGTTTTTGATTTTCATGTTTTTGGGGAGGTTTTGTCGAAATGAACAGTACCCATACGGCCCCCATACGGCCGTATGGACACTATCCATCATAGTTTTCATTGTTTCTTCATCTCTTACACTACTTTTTGAATCATATTGGATTCCTCTATCCTTGAATGGATTTTTCATGGTTCGTAGGAATTTTGGGGACGAAGAAATTGGCAAGCAACCATGGTTTGATATTTGCACCACAAGGGGTGACCAAATGGAACAAGATTTCATTTTGTGTTGAGAGACTTAATTCTAAGGACAAGGACGGAGCATGGACACCTATCATTTACTTTAGTTTGCTTTGTTTTGTATTTTTGTGTTTTGATGAGTTGGCATGGTTCTACCCTACCGACTTGTGTTGTTGAACTTTAGTTTATTTTCATCTTTGTGTGTTTGTTGACTACTCTCTAGTTTCCCCCTTGTGCTTGTATTTTTAAATTCTTTCAGGAATGATGATGTCCCCTTTTTGCCTCGCAGGGCATTAAGGGAATTTGGTGAGCTTTCCTGGTTTTAATGGAGGTCGGACGGGACATGTATTGCTCACCACACATTTTCTCACGTCCTACCTCATGACGAGCACAAGTTGAACCGGGGAGTTTGTTTTCACCCTCCTTTATTATTTGCATTGCTTCATCTTACATGTTTTTCATGATTAGTGTACATTGAGGGCAATTTACAACTCTAAGTGTGGGGATGGGTGCATTTCATGCATTAGGATCATTTGCTACATGCTAGTGTTACCTATGATGGCTTTGTTTCATTCTTGTAAGATTCTTTTAGCTTGGATTAATGATTGATGTGAGTTACTTGTTTCTATGCTTTATTGAGTCCTGTTTTACCCCTAGTATTGTCATGTGCACTAAATTTTTTGTCGATGCCCTGGGAATAGCCAATGTGACTACTCTCTAACTCTCTCGTATGCGTAACACACTACTTTGAGTACTTGGCCTTAGAACACTAAGTTCTTTCCTTCAATGGACTCTTAAGAACTTCTAAGTCTTGTTGAGCTAATCCTAGTTTTGTGTCATATAGAGTACTCTGAAGATGTGATCTAGGGTGAATGTGAAAAAAATAAAATAAAAAATGATTGAGTCTATGTTAGTATTCCTCTGCTATTGAAGCATGAATGCGTCTATGTGGACTGTAATCGAGTAGTTGGGTGGCTCTAGTGCCTAACTAGCATGTGCACCCTCCAGAAAAGATTTCAAAATGATTTTCTTGCAGTCTACGTTAGTCCGACTCGGAAAAAAAAAATGAAATGAATGATGAAATGAAAATAAAACCTAGTGATCTTTTTGAGTACCTACCAAAGGTTTTGAGTAGAAAGTGGACTTAGTTTCAAGGTATAGAATTAGAAGGATCTTATTTGGCCATTGAAGTAGCACTTAGTAGTTTAAGACTTAGTATTCTTTGTAAGTGGAGTGATTAGCATCTAGAGCTGTACTGATTGAAGTCCTTAGGCTAGACCAGATCAGGGCATATGAGATATAAGATTCACTTACACGGCACAGACATATAAGGGGTGAGACAGGATATTTTTATTATGCTTATTGACTATGACTCAACATCTATGTATCATTGTCCATTGCTTTTGGAGTCTTATATTTACTTGATGCTAGAGGTAATGCATTTAGCCACTTCTCAGTCTCTTTGTTTTTCATGAGTTGTTTGCTTGGGGACAAGCAACGCTTAAGTGTGGGGATATTTGATAAGTGTCTAAATGTAGATGTTTTCATGTATATATCGTATTCACTTTGCATGTATTTTGTGAGGTTTGATGCCCGTTTTGCGTTTATCGTCTATTATTTGCTTTGTAGGGCATAAGGAAGCCATAGAGAACAAGAAGATATCTTTTGGGCGAAAGGAGAAGAAAACAGGAATTTCATACTACCCCCATACTACCCAGTATGGGGGTCGTATGCACTGTAGTAGCAGATTGATTTGAAGTGTCTGCCCAGATTTCCATATTACCCAGTATGGGGCCCGTATACACCCCGTATGGATCGCGAATCTAGGGGTTTTGGGTGCTATATGACCCCCATACGACCCGTATGCCTCGGGGTGTTTAAATACCAACTTTTAGGGCAGAAAAGGGGACTTTTTGGCTGGCCCTTTTCTTGGCCGATTTTGGGGAGAGCACTTTGGAGTTTTTGGGCGACCTTGGGGAGAAGAAGAAGGGCAAGGAAGCTAGAAGATCATCCATGCCCAAGGTCCAAGATTCTCAAGGCAAGAAGGCAACATCATTCAAGGGGAGATCTACCAAGATTTGAAGGAAGGAGACCCGTGGCTAGAGGAAGCGTCATTTGGCACTCCTTTGGCGGGGAAAGCGTCATTCGGCACATTCTTCACCTCCTCCTTCACCATTTCATTTAGGGAGTGTCATTTATGCTTTTGTTTCATGTTTTGTTTGTTTATATTGCTTGTTGTGGGATGATGACACACTAGACCCCCAAGGCCACCGCGTGTTGGTGAACCTTGGGGGGTTTTATCATGTATGTTGGATGATAACTTGTTAATTCCATGCTTGGGTAATTTTGAGATCTAGTCTATTGTTTTCATGCTAAGTGCTACACTAAGGAAAAATCCGTAGCTCTTTTATGAGTGATGCATGTAGATGTGACTTGCTCGCATGAATTAGATCATGAATGGATTAGAAGGGGATACTTGTATCATCACGCCGAGAAATTGGGTGTTTGGTAGCCCTCCATGTAGGTTTAATCCGAAGAAGAGTAGGTTTATTCCTAAGTGAGATTTCCTCGTACTTAATGCAATCGTAGGAATGTAGATTTGGAAGAAATTCCTATCTATGTTTGTATGGGATTAGGGTTCAATCGCCGAGAAATTGGGGTTGTTCTAATCTTGGAATCTCATGGTCCATTTTTACCCTTGCATCTTTAGATCATCATTCATGTTGCATGATAACCCCTCAAGGGGATCCACATCCATAGGCCTTTGCATTATATTGAATTTCTTGCTTGCTCATTGCTTGTGCTCTCTAATTTGTTCATAACCTTGTTTTAGCTTTAATTACATTTAGTAGAGTAAAATCCATCATTTGAGATCTTAGGCTAGATAATAGCTCGAGAAGGAGTAATAGGAGAACCTTAGCCCCGTGGAATACGATCCTCGCATCTTCACGCGAGGTATTACTTGGCGTTCCCGTACACTTGTGGGGAAGCAATCAGTACTATAGCAGTTTAATGTAGCAAATTACTGTAGCATTTACTTTTCATATCCCGTAGAAAATAAGATTTCCAGAAATCCACACACACGTGTGGAAATTCTACATGCCCGTGTGGATGCCCGATTCCAGCCTTTATAAAGCTATGACTTATACTGATTTGGGGATCCATCTTTCATCTTTTGATCTATCTTTTCTCCAACTTTTGGACACCGCGTTTCTTTTGGACACCGATTTGGGAAGTCTTCTGGAGTGGTTTTACTGTTTGGACATCGTGTTTCTCTTGGAAGATAGTTATTGGGGGAGCTTTCTTCGGTACCGATCTGACGAGGTAGGCCCTAGGCTTCATAACCAGACCTTTGGAGAGGATGAGACTACTCCACAAGACCATCGACATGAATACCAAGCAGGTTTTCTTATGGATTACATGTTTTTACTTTCAATTTCATTATTGATTGTATCTTGCTCCATGGAGAGCTAAAACCCCCTAGTGGGTACTTGGATTTGTGAACCCTAGGATGTATTTATTTCATTAACCTTTTATTATGTTTTCCTTAATTGATGTCTTTAATTGAGTTCCAATCTTGAATGCTTGTTGAAAGATTTCTCTCTTAGAGTGACACTAGGGTTGAGAATCCATCTTGGTAATCTTTGTGAGTGAGTACACACCATGAGGGTTAGACAAAGCGAGATTGAAGAGGGTCGAGATGGTGAGTCGAGAGGTAGCGGAGGGTCCCCTATCCCCTTTGGTGTGATTTATCCTACCTCCACATTCCAAGAGTTCGATTGCGGTCACAATAGAGTGAAGGGTTAACTCCGCTGGGGCTTGGTTGCACGAGTAACAGAGTGAAGTATTAAAATGACTTTAACACCTGGGGCTTAATTGTGACTAGTGGTCTTTCGCTTGGACCAAAGGTTTAGATCTACATATAGGAATAGGATTTATCACTTGGAATCCCTAGAGCTTCTTGCAACTTTACAAAGTGTGAGGTGTTGAGACTGGTTGATTTCTCAGCCTGGCATAGTGTAGAGTTAGTCACGGTTGACCTTAGGTTTCGGACCGTGTATTTAAGAATGTCCATGACTCATTAAGAATTAGTTAGGAAGATCAATAGTTGGTTTTGTACTTGAAGCGATAATCCTTAGAGGAACAATATCCCTAGTACCCCACTTTTATCGATTGTCTTTCCTCTCATTTTATTGTGCTCTCTTTCTTATTTTCTTTAGTTCGTTTGCATTAATCTTTATCCATACCATTATTATTTTATCTCCACGTAGTTAAGTAGTAATCTTGGTGTTTCTATTCCTTACTCCATATGGATACGATACCCCACTCACCTGGGATTTATTACTTCAACAAACCCATGCACTTGCGGGTCACACACAAGGGGCGTTGTCATGTTTTTGGCGCCATTGCTGAGGAATAGGCATTTTTGAGACACTTTTCACTTTCTATTTTAGATATTTACCATTCATTCTATTTCACCTTTTCTCTTTCTATCATCATTCTGATTTGTTTTTCTTTCTTTTGGTACAGCTCCAGGTTGTGACCAGTGAGAACCCTTTGACAATTATTGAAGAAAATCCTGAACTTGAATGTACAATCAGAAGAAGGGGTAAAGAACCTGTGCAAGAACCGTCAAATCTAGCTGAAGTAGAAGGTGAAGGGTCAGAAAATATGGCAGAGAAGAATGAACAACAGAGAACACTTTCAGACTATGCCAGACCCTCAGTTATGGATATGAAGTCAAGAATCGTGTGGCCACCAGTTACACCTTCAAATTTTGAGATAAAGACATCATTCATCCAAATGATATAGCAGTCAGCGCAGTTCAATAGTTTGGCTAATGAGGATCCAAACAATCACATTGAAAACTTCTTGGAGGTTTATGACATACTGAAGATGAATGGTGTTATTAATGATACTATAAGATTAAGGGCTTTCCCATTTTCTCTAAAAGGAAGAGCCAAATAGTGGCTCCATTTATTCCCATGAGCTTCCATCACAACATGGGATGAAATGGTCGATGCCTTCCTTGAAAGGTACTTCCCTCAGCAAAAGTCGACAAAGCTTCGTAATGAGATATCTTCATTTGTTCAGATGGAACTTGAATCCTTGTTTTGAGACTTTGAGCAATTCAAGGACCTCTCGTGGAAGTGTCCACAACACGGGTTCCCCGAATGGATGATCATTCAAACTTTTTATATTGGGTTGAATCCAAGTACAAGACAACTTCTAGATGCCACCGCAAGAAGTACAATGGGGAACAAGACCATGAAGAAGACTGACAAGTGGTAGAATAAATGGCCATTAATAGCTACCAATGGAATGCAAGAGAAAAGAAGAAAGTTCCAGACTCCATGAAATTGATGTGGTTACATCTTTTGCATCCCAAGTAGAGGTATTGAGCAAGAAATTAGATACATTGACTTCACCGAGGGTAGCCACTATTACAAGTTGTGATGGTTGTAGGGGTTCATATATGCTGTCTGATTGTCCTATTTCTATTGCTACTTCAGCCCCAACTGAACATGTAGATTTTGTGGGCAATTCAGGAAAATTACAAGCAATCCTTATTTAAACACTTACAACCAAGGGTGGATAAACCGTCCCAATTTCTCATGGAGTAACCAAGGTCAACAAAAGGCAATGGCACCACTGGGTTTTCAACAACAACAAGCCCCAAACATGGAGAATCGAGTTTCAGGCTTGGAGACCCAGATGACCGATCTAGAGAATGCTTTGACAAGATCTGTTTAATCATCAGATACATGATTTTAGTCAGTTGTAGCTACACTTCGTAACCACACCGCTTCATTACACAATCTAGAGAATAAAATGGGGCAAATCACAAAGTCTCTATCGGAGAGACCTCAAGGGAGTCTACCAAGAAACACTGAAACTAACCCGAGAGAGCATGTGAAGGTGATTACTTTGAGAAGTGGTCGTGAGGTTGAAGGTAGAGCTCCCAGTAAAAAGACCAATGTTGAAGCACCTGAGGTCATGAAGGTTGAGGAAAGAACAAACAAAGAGAAGGAGGTGGCATCCCCACCTTACAATCCAAGAATTTATTTTGCTTCAAGATTGAAGAACAACCAAAATAATGACCAATAAAAGAAGTTCTTGCGTCTATTTAAGCAATTGCACGTCAATATTCCTTTTGTGGAGGCGTTGTCTCAAATACCTCTGTATGCGAAGTTTTAAAGGAACTTTTGACCAACAAGAGGAAGTTGGAGGAGAGTGCATATGTAATTCTAGATGCCTTTTGTTCGTAGGTGTTGCAAAATAATATGTCGAACAAGAAAAAAGACCCCGGAAGCTTCGTGATTCCGTGCAACATTGGTAATATGGGTGAAGAGATGGCATTGGAAGATTTAGGGGCTAGTATCAATGTCATGCCATACTCGCTCTTTCAGAAGCTAGGCTTAGGAGAGCCTAGGCCCACTTGGATGACATTACAATTGACAGACCAAATGGTGAGACATCTGAGGGGCATCATTGAAGATGTGCTTGTCAAGATGGACAAGTATATATTTCCTATAGACTTCGTAGTGTTGGATGTCGATGAGGATGTAGATGTTCCTTTGATACTTGGGAGGCCATTCTTGCGCACTTCCAAGCCACTTGTCGACATGGACGGCGAGAATTTAAAGGTATTTTTCTGTTTATATGGAAAGAATTTAAGGATGTTTACATAAAATTTTATATGTTAATTAATAGCACAAGTGGATTGTATAAATGTTAGATTCTCAAAAATTAAAGAATCACAATGTAGAATGGTTATAAGACTTGGTATAATAAATCTATAAATATCATGTAAGCCCGTGTCGCCCCCGCCCCACTGAGGATTGGTGATGACAAGTTGACCTACCGCCTCGTCGAAGCCATGAGACATTCTCTTGACTTTGATGATACTCTTTATTTTCTTGACACTATTAATGAATCAATCGATGAAATTGTGTAGGAAATGATGAATCCGGACTCGTACGAGGGGCTGCTAGACCAAGGAGTGGAGAACGAAGAAAATCTTAATGCTTAGACTAGAGGAGGAGGTACAACCTACTCTGGGGATCATGAAGAAGGTACTCCGGAAGATAAAGCGCACAAGGAGACGTCACAAGAAACGCCCCAATGCTAATGGGGATGTACAAGAATGGAGTAAGGATGATGAACCCTTGCATGGTAACAAACTTGGTAACTCCCTCTCTACCTTCAATAGACTATGTTCATCATGCTTCCAGCTCATGGGTAAGAGGGAAACCTTTATTTATGATCCCCGGTGAGGTAACGCAAGGTACGCCAAGCTAAGTGATGTTAAACAAGCGCATCTTCGGAGGCAACCCAAGTTCTTTACTGTTCTCCAGTTCTTTAGTTTAGTATTTTCATGAATAAGGCTTACGTAATGGTGTCTTTATGTTTACATGCTATTGTTGTGATTTTCTCGTGGATTATTTGGTGTTATCATGTACATAAATGTGTGTGGTGAAGTATCTTAGTCATTTGAGCATGTGTTTCATGATTCTCTGGTTCATTTTGATTTGTCGAAGAAGCCTTTGAGTGTGTATACATGTTCAGGAATTGTTGCAAAGCCTGCAAATTTTATCTAAGTAATCCAGAGAAAACACACGGTGGTGTGGAATTTCCATACGGGCGTGTGTTTTCATTCAGAGCTCATCCCGAGAGGACACAGGGGCGTGTGTCTACCCCTGCGGATGACATTGTCATAGTCACACGCCTGTGTGTTAATTCCACATGTGCGTGTGTTTCTCTGCAGAGACATAGAGATTTATCCCGAGAAAAAATAGGGGACGTGTGTCTACCCCTATGGATGACCCTGTGATAAACACATGGTCGTGGGTAATTTCCACACGCCCATGTGAATCTATGTAGAGAATTCTAATCCAACTCGTGAAGACACAGGGGTGTGTGATAAGTGTCTAAATGTATGTATTTTAGTATATGTATTTTATATGGTTATCATGTATTTTTACAAGGATTGATGCCCATTTTGTGCTTAATCATCTATTATTTGCTTATCAGGGCACGAAGATACAATTTGGGCAAAAAAGAGAAGAAAACCAGGTCGTGGTATTGTAGCATATCCATTGTACCACATTACTGTAGCTGATAAGTGCTTGTGCGATATGAATGCAAAGTGTTCATTCCTTATGTTGAGCATTACTTTTCTCAGGTTTTTACATTAATATGTGTGTTTTTATGTTACTTTTACGCAGGTAGGGCTGTGAGGCAGAGTATGAAAGGAAATAGGCCAATGTGGATCATAATGCACCTATTTTGGAGAAGATCTTGCTAAGGTTCAAACACGAAGACATAGGACAGGTGTGATATACTAGAGTGTGTGCCAACCTCCTCGCATTCGAGTGAGGACATCCATTTGGAGATGAACAAAGGCAGTCACGCTCGAGCATTCCGTCTTATGCATACAAGAACAGGAGCTCCACCAACATATATATCATTGAAGAAGCAAGTGATTCACGACGTGAACGTGTGCCCGTTTGCGTTATCCTGATGAAAGTATGGAATTGAGAAGTTATCCTGGTCGAAGACTGTAGCAGAGCATTGTAGTGACATTGTAGCAATACTGTAGCAGCACTGTTCACATCCGGCCGAGAAATCAGAGAAACAGAGAATCCACACGGGCGTGTGGAAATTATCCACACCCGTGTGGAAATTCCGCACGGGCGCGTGTAGCATCCACGCCCGTGGAGTTGCCCGATTCCAGCACTATTTAAAGCCGATTCAGCCCCGATTTTGGTATTCTTTTCTCCATCTTTTCCCCGTCTTGAGAGAGGGCTTCCGCTAGAGTGTTGAGTGGTATTGGCCAAGATTTTGGAGGGGTTCTACGGCTCTGACATCGTTATTCCTGAGGAAGAAGGTTGGTAGGGGAGCTTCCATCGAGGCGTATCCTATACCGGATGAGGGAATCCTTGGACGACGAGTAGAGGACTCTCCGCAAGACCATCGACATGACCATCGAGGGGGATTCTTTATGGATTCATTGCTTTTACATTCAATTTCTTTGATTGTACTTAGCTCCATGGAGAGCTAAACCCTTAGTGGGCACTTGGGTGATTGTGAACCCTAGGATGTATTCGTTTCTTTGAACTTCTTTATTATGCTTTCAATAAATTGATGTTTATTGTGAGTTCCAACCTTGAATGCTTGATTGTATGAACATTTCCCCTAGAGTGACACTAGGGTTGAGAGTTCTTGTTGGTAACCTTGTGAGTGAGTGACACACCACGAGCGTTAGACACAGCTAGGTTGGAGAGGGTTGAGAGGGTGAGTCGAGAGGTATAGGAGCGTCCCCTTTCCCCTCCGACGTGATAGATTCTACCTCCGTTCCTTGAGTTCTTTGCGGCCATAATAGAGTGAATGGTCTAAGGGATGAACCTCCGCTGGGGCCTAGTTGCGTGTGCAATGGAGTAAAGCATTGAGGGGATCTTAGTATCTAGGGCTTAATTATGGCTAGGGACCTTCCGCCTCGACCAAAGGGTTAGGTCTATAATTAGGAAGTGATTTATCACTTGGAATCCCTAGAGCTCATTGCAACTTTATTCGAGTGCGAGGTTGAGAGGTTATTTAATCTCTCCTCCGGGACATGAATAGAGTTTGTCATAGTTGACCTTAGATTTGGGACTATGTATGTAAGGATTTCCACGACTCACCATTGCATTGATTAGGAAGCATAATAGAGAGTTCTTGCACTTGAAACGATTTTCATGGGTGAAGCATCATCCGAGTACCCCATCTTTATCGATTGCCTTACCTCCTCCTTATTTTTGCTCTCTTACTTGTTGCTTTTAATTGTTTAGAATTGAATCATTATCACACTTATCATTGTTGATACTCCACATAGCTAAGAATCAAATTAAGTGTCTTTACTCCCTACTCCCTGTGGACTCGACCCCGCTCACCCGTGATTATTATTTCGACAAACCCGTGCACTTGCGGGATATACGCAAGGGGATCTTGTCAGTAGCCAAATTACTATAGCATTGGTACTGTAGTGCAAACACTATAGCAAAATGATTGTAGCTACCACTTTAGCACCTTGAGTGTTTTTGAGTCAGGAATTGATCCAAGGCATACGGCCTCAATTCTGCCCTAGATTGACCACAGGATGAATACTGTAGCCAAAGAAGAGAGTAGTTTGCGTGAAGGCATACTGGCTCACAGGGTATTACCTGGCAATCCATACACTTGTGGGTAATCAATCAAGTTTTTGGCGCCGTTGCAAGCGATCTCAAGGAATATTAGGAAAACTTGTAATCTATTACTCTAGTCATTTTTCTTTTATTTGTACATATTTTGCTTATTTTATATAACTTTGTTCTTTCTATACTCTTCTGTGCAAGGTACAATTTTCTTGGCAAATGCAAGGGGCTTGCAATTTGAATGATTCTATCTCAATTTCAGCCACTAAAGTTGATGCCCAAGTTGATTCTATTGGAGGGCAAAGAACTCAAGGAAATCCATGCAGCACAACTTATGATCCGCAGTGGAAATACCACCCATATTCTTCATTGTATCAAGGGCAACAACAACCACAAGTAAAGAGATTCACTACAGAGGATGTGTTGGCAAATTCATGATGAATACTGAACAAAGATTTTAAGATGTCAACACCAAATTTGATGCCCTCACCACCGAACTTCATGCCCTTGACGCCAAATGTACTAGCCTATTCGAGGCCATCGATGCCACACTTTTGTTTGGTGCAAGCTTCTCTTCACAAATTAGAGAGTCGTGTTGAACAATTAATTCAAGAGAGGGCAATGAAACTCCCAACCACAAACAACAATGAAATTGAAGAGAGATATGATGGAAGGGAGGTGGATGAGAACTTTGGTGTATTAGAAGTGAAAAAGGTAGAAGAAGTGGCACAAATATCACTTGAGCTGCCCCTTAGCATGGAAGTAACTCAAAACACCAAGTACAAAAGAGAATTATTCAGGATGATTGAAGACATGGGTAAGAGGTTGAAGCCATCCAATGACCCACCGACGCTAATGTTAGACACGTCCCAACCAAAACTTTTTCCTTGGAGGCCCAAACGATTTTTGTGGGCAATTAATGGAAGATTGACAATGGTTGAAGAAGGAGATGTGGGTAGGAGGTTTACACCATCCAAGGAACCACCAATGCCGAGTTTGAAAAATTTTCAACCGTACCTATTCCCTTGTAGGCCGAAACGATTTTTAAGGAAGCTCCAAGGGAATTCAGCTGGGACCAAAGTACAAGTGGGAAGGAGGTTCAAACCATCTAAGGATCCACCCAAGTTTAAATTGCACAACTCTCAGCCCAAACTTTTCCCATGGAGGCCTAAATGTACCATGTTCTTGGTCTCCACAAGCTAATCATCCCAGAAGGTAATTCTTTTCTTTCATGGAAGTAGCTATGCCACATTTTGGTGTGCTGAACAAACCCTCTTTCAGGCCTCCTTAATTAAAGAAAGAGGTATGTCGAGCTAATGACGTTAAACAAGCGCTTCTTGGGAGGCAACCCAAGTTTTATTTTCTTCATTTTCTTCTTTTCGTATTTTTAGTTAAGTGTAGATTGTGTTTTAGTTAAGTGTATTTGTGGTTCGTTTATGTTTTAGTTATGTGAAGAGGTCCATGCTCACATGCCTTGTGCATTTTTCTCATCATCCTTCTTGTGGTTGAATCATTTATGTTTTTGAGAAACTCATGTTTTTGATGTTATTTCATGCATTAGATCGAGTTTTTAAACTTTCTTTCAATGGTGGAGGTGTTCTAAATCCCTTTAAAGCCTTTCTTATTCACTTGGAGAAGCAAATTTTGGGTCAAAAATGTTTCATGGGTGCATACCGGCTCAATGAGGCCGTCTGCCCCATCGAGAATATTTTAACTAGCCCATATGGCATCAATGAGGTCCTCATTGAGGCCGTATGCACTGTAGCTAAAGCTATGTCTTAGCTTTTTGGCCATGTTTTCTCACTCTTCTTTCAACACCTTCTTCACCCGATTTTCTCTCTTCTTTCTCCACTCATCCCTTGGGGAAAAACTCTCGTTTCTTCTCCTAGATCACCTCCTAAACTCTTTGAGACTTCGATCTAATTGTTTACCAAAGTTTTAACTCGAGTTTTCTCAAGGTTTTGTCGGTAAGCTCGTTGATGCCCTAGTTTTATCTACTTGATTTTTCTTGCATTCTTGGAGCTTATTTGTGGAATTTATCAAGTATTTGGCTTGGTTTTTGTGGTGTGCTTGTTGTGGATGATGCCTCCATTGAATTTATGTATATGTTTTTCGATTTTCATGTTTTTGGGCAGGTTCTTTCGGAGTGAACAGTACTCATACGGTAGTATGAACACTATACATCATATTGGATTCCTCTATGCTTGATTGGGTTTTTCATAATTTGTAGGAATGATGAGGATGAAGAAATGGGCAAGCAACCATTGAATTATGTTTACACCATATGAGTGACCAAATTTTTGGGCATGAAGACCATAGAACAAAATATCACTTTGTGATGACAAACCTAACTCTAAGGACAAGGACTAGGCATTAAGGGAGCTTGGTGAGTCTCTCCACATTCCATGGAAGCCGGACCCGACATGGAAAGCTTGCAACACCTTTTGTTCGGGTCACATCTCGCCGTGTGCACAAGATTAACTTGGGAAGTTCATTCCATCCTCCTCCATTGTTTTCATTGCATATATTATTATGTTTTCATGACTAGTGTACGTTGGGGACAATGTACAACACTAGGTGTGGGGATGAGTGTATTGTATGTATTTGGGATATTGTTTGCATGCTAGTGTTACCCATGATTGCTTGTTCATTCTTGTAAGACTCTTCTAGCATGGTTTAATGATTGATGTGAGTTACATGCTTTGTGTGCTTTCATTGAATCTTGTTTTACCTCTAGTATTGTCTTGTGCACTGAATCTTGTGTTGATGCCCTGTGAATTGCCAACATGACTACTCTAACTCTCTTGTATGCTTAACACACAACTTTGAGTACTTGACCTTAGAATTCTAAGTTCTTTCTTTCAATGAACTCTTAAGAACTTTTAAGTCTTGTTGTGGTAGCCCTAGTTTTGTGGCATGTAGAGTAGTCTCAAGACGTGATCTAGGGTGAATGTGAAAAAGAAAATGTGAAAAAAAATGAAAATGAATGAAAAAAAAAAAAATGAAAAGAGAAAAAGAAAAATGAGTCTATGTCATTATTTCTCTGCTAATGGATCATGAATATGTCTATGTAGAATGTAATCGAGTAGTTGGGTGGCTCTTGTGCCTAACCATCATGTGCACCCTCCAGAAAGATTTTTTGGTGCAGTCTATGTTAGTCGGACTCGGGAAAAAAATGAAAAAAAAACCCCTAGTGATCTTTTTAACTGTCTACTAGAGGTTCTGAGAAGGAAAAGGGAGTTAGTTCAAGTTTAAGAATTAGAAGGATCTTACTTGTTCATTGAAGTAGCACTTAGCATTTTAAGACTTAGTACTCTTGCATGTGGAGTGATTAGCATCTAGAGTTGTACTGATTAAAGTCAGTAGGCTAGACCAGGTCAGGCAAATAAGATAGAAGATTCACACACATGGCATAGACATATAAGAGGTGGGACATGATCCTTCTGTTGTGCTTATTGTTTGTAACTCAACATCTGTATATCATTTTCCATTGCTTGAGGATTCTTGTATTTATTTGAGGCGGAGGTATTACATTTAGCCACTTATCATTCTCTTTGTTTTTCATGATTTGTTTTCTTGGGGACAAGCAAACACTTAGTTGTGGGGATATTTGATAAGTCTCTAAATATATGTACTTTAGTATATGAATTTTATATAGTTAGCATGTATTTTTACAAGGATTGATGCCCGTTTTGTGCTTAATCTTGTATTATTTGCTTGTTAGGGCACAAAAATGCCATGGAGGACACGAAGATACAATTTGGGCGAAAAAGAGAAGAAAACCAGGTTGCGGTACTTTAGTATGTTCACTGTAACAGATTACTATAGCTGAAGTACTATAGCATCGGCGCTGTAGCAAAATCAATGTAACTGCCACTGTAGCACCTGGAGTGTTTTTGAGTCAGGAATTAATCCAAGGCATACGGCTTCAATGCTGCCCTGGATTGACGCCGGGATGAATACTATAGCAAAAGAAGAGAGTAGTTTGCTTGAAGGCATACTGGGTCAATGAGGTGCTCATTGAGCCAGTATAGATACTATTATGAGTGCAAGAGTGCACTTTTCCCTACCCCAAACGGCCTCAATGAGGTCCTCATTGAGCAAGTATACCATCTTAATGAGGTCCTCATTAAGCCGGTATACCACCCGTATGGAGGCCATTTTGGGTGGTATAAATGCTCATTTCTTGGGCAAATATGGGGGACTTTTTCCTGGCCTCTTGGGCCGCCGCCGCCACACATTCTTTGAGGCCTTCCGAACATCTTGCTAGCGACGTTCCTTGTGGGAAACGAGTGCACATCATCATAAAGAGGGTGAGGAGCAAAGGAGAAGGAGTTGGAGTGAAGATCCAAGCCACTATTGCATCATCATTCAAAGCTTCATCCATTCAAGGGGATCATGACCTAGAGGGGGTTTTTATTACTTCTTTTATGTTTTTGTCTTCCTTGTATATTGTATAAGTGTCCCTTATCATGAGGGATTAACTTATTGTTGTGTTTGGATTTGGATGAACCCTAGGGTTAATCTTGTGTATGAACTTGGGATGTTGTTCTTCATTTAATTTGATGGTTGTTTGAGATTCAATCTTTCATGATTTGATGCTTAGAATTACATGTATGGAGAAATCCATAATTCTATCATGAGTTTTATGCGTAGTTGTGACCTACTCACGTGTACTAGATCTGGGAGAGATTGAAAGGGGATACTTGTGACTATAAGTTGAGAGATCGGGTGTTGGTAGCCCTCCATTGCTAGGTTTAAGCTGAAGGATAGTAGGTCTACTCCTACTAGATAACTCCAAGAACTTAATACGATCATAGGTATATTGATCCTGGAAAGATTCCGATTGACATTCGTATGGGATCAGGGGTTAGTCACCGAGAGATTGGGGCTAATCTACTCACGAGTTCTCTAGGTTTCAACTATCGTCAATTAATCTTTAAACAATCCTATTTTGGGACTTACTGACAACCCTAGGTGGATTCCTTGTCCAAACACTCCCTTCTCATTGCTTGATACTCACTTGTTTTTTTACATCCGTGTGCTAGTTACCCATCCATAAGATTAGCTTAGGTTAGTTTGTTTTGTTTTATTTGTTCTCCTTACTAAGGATTGTAGGCTAGATAATAGATGAAGAGTGAGTAATAATACTTTCTTGGCCCCGTGGAATACAACCCCTGTGTCACTCACAGGGTATTACTTGGCGATCCCGTACACTTGTGGGTAATCAATCAGTGTGTGAATGCCCCTTTGAGTACCGCTGTCAAGATTGACACACCCTGTGGAACTCCCAACGGGGCGTGTGGAACACTTAGAGAATTTTCTTGGATGGACAGATAAGCCATAGGAGCAAAGGTTCCCTTGTGGGTCGGGCACATGGGCGTGGGGAATTTTCACAAATAAGCCACAGTGTTATCCCAAGAGCACATAACGACTTCTGTCTGCCCTTGTGAAGCTCTCCCATGGAGTCACACAGGTGTGGGTAATTTTCACACTCCCTGTGGATGTGAATAATTCCAAGAGACGCGAGTTTTCCTTAACTAACGCTTAATCGCTTAGAGAATATACTCTTTCACTCCCTTGACTTTTCACCATTGATTTAGCAAGGTTTTACGTGAGTTTTCGGGCCTATTTTCAAAGTATTCATCTTTTTCTCATCGGTAAACTTTCTTTCTCTCATTTCTTCTCCATACTTGATTTTAATTTGTTAAAATGGTGATTACTACTTTGTTTCTATGATTAGATGGTCTACGCATGTCTTACAAGGAGTTTAGAAATGATTTTAAGGTGTACTCTTGGATTTTTAGCATGCGGCCGTGCAGTTTTCATGCCCTCTCGATCCATAAGGGCGTGTGGAATTTCCACATGACCGTATGGATTTCTAGTGTATTAATCTGTGAGTGCTTTTAATCAATTTTCTTTTCAAATCTTGCAGATATGACATAAAGGACCAAGAAAGAGGTCAGTAAACATCCCATGGAGACTTCACCTAAGCTAGAGCACATTGAGTTTTCGATTCCTGAGAATCAGACTCGATTTTAGCGTTAGTGGAGACTTAGGTTTGGACAGTCTCATTTCATGGATTTGAGTGCACTGAGATAGGTTCTGCAAGGTGATGAGATGGCCGACGAGATTAATGAGCTGGTAGCTGTAGGAAGCTGGACTAAATTATTTTCGATCTGAGAGCTAGCTATCCACACATTGACGCTGGAGGTATTGGCGTCCTTCTAGTTTGATCGGTCATACATGAGATTTGACAGTGTCGATGTCATACAGTTCAAAGTATTCGGAGATCATTACATCATTAGTGTCACCCAGTTTTCAGTCCGTATGGGCTAGTATAACAAGATGCATATAGATATAGAGGAGTATGGTCATTTGCCGACTGACTACCCTGGCGCACTGACCCTGCAGCGAGCATATAGAGCTTTATGTGGACAGGGACAGTATGAACTGGGAGTGTCCAAGGCCACATGCCTGTCCTAGCTGAGTTACAGATACTTATGCGTGATTCTTAAAAGATTTGTGAGTTGCTAAGGTGACAGTATAGGTGTTTTGAGCTGTCAGGAGTTACTCTATTTATACTCCATGGTTCAGAGTGAGCCGATTCACCTGGGGCACATAGTGCCAGATTACCTAAGGCACCAGGGCCAGTATGTGAGAGTGGGAGTATTATTCATTGGCCTTTATATCATTAGACTCATCCTGGGGATGGGTCTATTTCGACGCTATCCGTGGTGCTGAGAAAGATGATAGTTCCCTACCCTCCTGGCCTAGATACGATGAGGATGATGGAGTTAGTCCGCAAATATGGGCTGGAGTATATATTCTAACTATGCCTGCCCCAGAGATTGCCGAGGGTGGAGGAGACACAGCTGAGGGGTCATAGCAGGCTCCTGAGCCTCAGCCCGAGTATACGGTGCCTGAGGCACCCCCTGCAGCACATGAGCCACCACCAGTGTTCATGTTCTCCCTATCTCGAGCCTATGATAAATTTAAGAGGCTCGAGGATACTGTGGGGATGCATCATACAGAGATTATTGAGGTTTGCGACGACACAGGCTGCGTAGCACACAGAGGTGATGCCACGCCTTGATATCTTCCAACAGCTACTCAATCACGACGCGTCTTCATCCTTCATTATGAGACCTAGGATCCCTCTGGCTCCAACAGTGTCACCATCACCAGATCCACCAATGCCTATAGACTTAGCAGCAATAGCAGAGTTGACCGCCGATGATACCGACACTTGAGGCATCTTTAGTTTTGTTTTCTTTTCTTTCTCGTATTTTACTTTTGCATTATCTTTTTGACTTGTATACTCAAAAAGGATCTCCCTTCTGAGTTTATATTTTTGTCTCGAGTTGTATTTCATTGCTCTATCTATTATATACCTTGAGTTTATTTTGTTTTTGTTGAGTTTCACTGAATCCCCCTTGTGTATACATGCAGATGGTCTTGTTAGTATATAAAGTGAGAATTAGTCATGGGAACGGCCTATGTGTTTTTACAATTACCCGTGTGTTTCACAACCCGTTGGAACTCCACTCCCAAGGAATTTAGCTCCATCAAACACACCACTTGGAGTTCAGGGGAGTATTGTTTCAATTGCCCACTCCCACATATA
This sequence comes from Dioscorea cayenensis subsp. rotundata, assembly GCF_009730915.1. Taxonomy (NCBI): domain Eukaryota; kingdom Viridiplantae; phylum Streptophyta; class Magnoliopsida; order Dioscoreales; family Dioscoreaceae; genus Dioscorea; species Dioscorea cayenensis. The sequence goes on along the minus strand of NC_052486.1, from coordinate 13,662,394 downwards.
TTTTGATTGTTACATATTTTATTGTACTTGCATGTGTACATTGAGGGCTATGTACATCTTAAGTGTGCGGGGGGGGGGGGGTGGAGTTCATCTTACACATGTTCTATATTTATGCTTTGATTGTGCATGCTCACGTAGCCAATGGCGGTTCTCCTTAGTTGCAATAATTGTATTCTTGAGTTTAGGAGAATTTTTATCATTGAATGTTTTCATGCTCTAGTTTTTACTTGGATTTTTAGGAATTTTTGCCCGATTGACACTTGTTGCACTACTCGCTCATTAAACTCTTTTGGAAACTGAAGTTCGATGTTTACATGACTAATTAGATTTGTTTGTTGTGTTATTTTGCTAATAGTTGTGCATTTGCGTTGTAAAGAGCTACCAACTATGAAGTATGAAGCTACTATCATAAGTCAGATATTAGTTATGCCCTAATGAGAGAAAGAGCTATTTCATAGGATGAGTGAATGCTACCACCTCGAAAGTGTAAAAGCCACTTTAGCGGCCGCTTTGGAAAAGGCTACCTTAGAGGATGTGTGAAGCTACTACCACCTCTTTACTTTGTTTTGTATATAAATAAGTCCCTTATGCTTAGAACTTTGAGGAGTATACTTTTGGTTGACACACTTACATGATTTCGGGTTTGTTGTCATTTTTTATTCGAGTTTTTAGCTAGAGCAATGATTGTTTTTATTTAGTGTTGAAGTTTTCCTTGTAGAATGCTTCCCTTGCATGCTTTGGTGAACCTAAGGCCAAGCACTTTCATTATTTCATTCTTCTATGCTTTAATGTATTATTTTTTCTTAAGGACATGCAAAAGCTTAAGTGTGGGAGAGTTTGATAAGTGCTTGTGTATTAGTAATATAGAGTAATCTTTCCTTATGATGAGCATTACTTTTATCAGATTTTAGCGATAATACATGTGTATTTATGAACTCTAGTGCATGAAGGGTTGTGAAGCAAAAGTAGATTGTGATTGTACTTTGTTAATGAAATCTGGGAGTGAACAAATGTGAAGACACAAGTTGTGATCGAAGATACATGAATGTGTGACAACCTCCATGCGCTCAAGCAATTACATGGTTTGGAGGGGCATCAAGGCAGTCACATTTACATATTCTGACTTGTGCAATATTAGTAAGATCTTCACCAATATGGCATTTTATTGATGAAGTGATACGATCTATGGTATAGACGTGTGCCCATTTATGTCGCCTCAATGAAAAGTATGGATTTGAGAGTATTTTGGTGGAGTATTATAGTCGTTTACTGTAGCAATTTACTGTACCCATTACTTTTCACATCCCGCAGAGAATCAGATTTCCGGAAATCCACACAGGTGTGTTGAAATTCCACACACCTGTGTGGATGGCCGATTCCAGCCTTTACAAAGCCGTGACTTGTACCAGTTTGGGGATCCATCTTTCATCCTTTCATCTATCTTCTCTCCAACTTTTGGGAGGTTGGCAGCTAGGGTTTAGAGAGGCTTTGGCAAGTCTTTTGGAGTGGTTCTATGGCTTTGACACCACGTTTCTCTTGGAAGATAGTTATTAGTGGAGCTTTCTTCGACACCGATCCGGCGAGTTGTACCTTAGGTTTGACAAGGGGACCTTTTGGAAAGGATGAGGCTACTCAACAAGACCATCGACACGAATATCGAGTGGGTTTTCCTATGGATTAAATGTTTTTACTCTCAATTTCATTATTGATTATATATTGCTCCATGGAGAGCTAAAACCCCCTAGTGGGTAATTGGATTTGTGAACCCTAAGATGTATTTGTTTCATTAACCTTTTAATATGTTTTCCTTAATTGATGTCTTTAATTGAGTTCCAATCTTAAATGCTTGTTGAATGATTTCTCCCTTAGAGTGACACTAGGGTCGAGAATCCATATTGGTAATCTTTGTGAGTGAGTGACACACCATGAGGGTTAGACAAAGCAAGATTGGAGAAGGTCGAGATGGTGAGTCAAGAGGCAGTGGAGCATCCTCTTTTCCCCGCCGGTGTGATTAATCCTACCTCTATGTTCCAAGAGTTTTTTGTGGTCATAATAGAGTGAAGGGTTAAGGGATGAACTCCGCTGGGGCTTAGTTGCCCTAGCAACTGAGTGAAGTGTTGAAGTGACTTTAACACCTGGGGTTTAATTGTGACTAGGGGTCTTTCGCCTGGACCAAAGTGTTAGATCTACATATAAGAATAGGATTTATCACTTGGAATCCCTAGAGCTTCTTGCAACTTTACACAGTGTGAGGTGGTGAGACTGGTTGATTTCTCCGCCTGGCATAGTGTAGAGTTAGTCACGGTTGACCTTAGGTTTGGGACAGTGTACTTAAGGACGTCCATTACTTATTAAGCGTTAGTTAAGAAGCATAATAGTTGGTTTTGAACTTGAAGCAATAATCCTAGGAGGAACAATATCCGAGTACCCCATTTTTATTTATTGCCTTTCCTTTCATTTTATTGTGCCTCTCTTTCTTATTTTTTTTAGTTTGTTTACATCGATCTTTATCGACACCATCATTATTTCATCTTCAGTTAGTTATGTAGCAATCTTAGTGTTTCTATTCCTCATTCCCTGTAGATATGAAACCCCACTCACCTAGCTTTGACAAACCCGTGTAGTTAGGGGTCACGCGCAAGGGGCGTTGTCAGGACTTGAGGAAGAAGTTCAGAAATTACTGAGTGTCAGGACATGGCGGCAGTTATTCCAGATCATGAATAACACATACGAATAGTTGGTCCTCGAGGTGTTATCTACTTTTGAGTTATCCCGTGACACCGTCACATTCCATCAAACTGATTTCATATAGTTATAAGTCTATGGGGACATATAGCGAATGAGCTTGACGGAGTTCTCAGTCCAGCTAGGATTATATGATACGGAGTTCACTCGAACTCCTGCATATAATGAGTTGTTGATTTCCAGACCACCTGGTTATTCTTTGGAGGAGGCAAGGCGATGGTTGAGTATTACACTTGTTTATGATCCTTGTCGGACCAAAGCGAACACTCTTCACTCTCCGGCACTTTGGTACATCTATTGTCTCCTCAGTCATTCTCTCACAGGGTTCGGCAACAATACCGGGGTCGTCAGTCATCATGATTTTGATTTTTTATTGAGCATGGTGGATGGGTTCCACCTACATTTAGGCTATGAGGTGGCAATCTCTATTGTACATCAATGGATGGATCCCGACATTGGAGCCCTATTCATCGGCCCCTACATCACTCGTGTTATCCGACATATGGGCCTTCTTCAGGGGACTCATCGCATGAGGATTGTCGAGGAGTTGTGCAGTAATGTACTTAGAGACTCTGAGGTCAATGGGGATGCTGTAATGTGCTCACACAGCTACGGGAGTTGCGTATAGAGTTTGGCAGTCCACTTCTTTGACTGCTACTTCTGAAGTACCCCCTGCGGGTGAGTATACCCCTGCCTCACCATTGTCTGACATCGCTTTGCTCTCGAGATTTCAATCACCACCTTATGCCCCGGACCACATTATTTGTTCTACACCAGCATTCCAGTGGCTACAGAGGAGTGCCACGCGGATAGCTATGCATCTGGGTGTGAGATTATCCCCTTAGCACCACAGTCGTCATATCGGGCTTGACACTTCCAATTTGGCGGAGTCTTTGGGTGATTCTTTTGGATCGGGCAGTGATTATCGTGCTAGGAGTGCACCTTTCTAAGCTCATCAGTGTAGCCACAGTCTATCCTTTGTCATTTTGTTTATTTGTGTTTTTTTCCTTTTTATTTTACACTTTAAGATAGTTAGTATGGGGAGTCCCGGCTACATTTGTGTGTGGCTATCTTATTATTATTGTAGTTATAGTTTCTTTTTAGTCTTTCCTATATTTTATGTATTTTCATATTTTCTAAGCTTTACCTATATCCTCTTATGTTTTCATGAATTGTGTGTGATGAGTCCGCAAGTGCACGGGTCATCATGTAATACCCCATGCGTGACATAGGGGTCATATTTCCTAGGGTCCCAAGAGCTACTATTACTTCCCCCTAGACAGCACTGTCTAGTCTACCAAATATAGGACTAAAATAAGGTAAGGAAAATAACAAGGAGAAAACTATAAACACATGGACTAAGGCTCACCACATAAACATACTAAGGAAGCAAGTAACAATGAAACTGCGAGGTCCCCGGGTGAGGAACTCCTCGGGACTACTAAAGCTACATGGATGTTAGAATTACAAAGGCAGCAGTGGTTGGATCAAGAGACATCCAAAAATAGATCACCCCGATGGTCACGGCGGTAATCGCTAATCCAATAAGAGTATTTGCTCGGAAACTCTTCTGACCAAATCCTCTTACAATCGCTTTACAAGTAGGTATATCTCAAATTAAGGCCAAAACTCAACCTAGGTATAGCCCTAATAGTTGGAGGGGTATGAAATACCGAATGGTCATGGTGTATTCATACATGTATCCCTTCCAAGCAAGGTGTGTCGAGTACAAGGGCGATGGTCTCACACCAAATACAACCTAGAAGTTGGATCACAGAGTTCTCATGCAAAACAACACATCAAAGAGCACAAAGAAAGGATCACAAACCACAAAAATACCATAAATGTAAATCATGCATCCATACAAGCAAGTTTGTCCCAAGGTTCACCGAATGCCCGATAACCTTGGGAGTCTAGTTCATCATCAACAAAGGAACAAGTGTAGGAGATAAGAGATACAAAGAAAAGCTCATAACAAACTCCCCTAAGATGAAGACTAGAAGGTGGTGATGAGAACTCGTTGGATCCGCGCCGGTGAGCTCCTAGATCGTTTTCCTTGTGTGTAAACTTTTTTCGCCTTCAATTTACCCCTCAGCTCTGCCTTCTCCCATAGCCTTGAAGCTCTAGAAAATGATGGTGGAGAGTGGTGGCCAAAAGTCCCCCAAATGATGCCCTAACAAAGGTTTTATATGCCCAGATCCTGATGGGTAAATAGGTCAATATACCGGCCATATACCGACCCCTCAGGATATCCAGTTTTCTGTCGAGAAGCCCACGATGAGCTATAGTAACTGTTACAGTAACACTGATACAGTACTTCGCTGCAGTAATCCCTGGCCCGGAACGCCGTTTTGATGGCGAATTCATCCCCAATCGTGTCGCTGAGTCCCCCAGGGCTTCAATTAGGCCTGAAATGCAATAATAACACAATTTAGACCAAAGGGCATCAAATCATTAATAAAATACACAATTCATACATAATAAATACATTCAAAATACATACATTTAGGCGTTTATCAAACATCACCACACCTAAGCGTTTGCTTGTCCCCAAGGAAACAAACATGAAAACCAGGGGCAAGAAGATAAACTGCTAAATGTACGACCTCAAGCTCAATAGTAAAGAACTCCACAAGCACAAATGGACAGAAATCAAGATGTGAGCTGTTCAATAAATAGTGAAGTAATAATAGTTCTATCTCATCTAGAGTGTTGTTGTGAGTGTGTGCTAACCCCCACCTTGACCTCCACACCCTGGATAACCCTAGGATGCCCATTCACCCCACACAAAATGAAAATGGCATTAAACAATAAAGACATCCTCAGTACTCAATTAAGAGTCCTTTGGTTCCTAGATAAAACTCTAACTTTCAATTAACTATGCAGCAAACCTTAAGGGAACAAGGGAGATACTATATTTCTTTCACACATATATACAAGCATACACACTTTTTTTTTCTGAGTCCGACTAACATAGACTGCACAAAATTTTTTTACAATGTTTCTAAAGGATGCACATGCTGATTGGGCACAAGAGCCACCCAACGTACTCGAATACAGTCTACATAGATGCATTCATGCTATACTAGCAGAGGAATACTGTCATAGACTCTTTTTTTTTTCACATGTACAAACTATATCTCATGTCCCTTGTATAGACTTGCTACAATAGTACACTCTAAGCTAAAGAAAAAAATAAAGGAACACAAAAGCTCTTAAAAGTGCATTGAAAATAGAATTTAACAAATTAATGCCAAAATCATAATGATGGGTTGGTTGGAGTGTACAAGGTAGAAGTAATCGTGAACATGTATATAGGTGGACTAGAGATGATACAGAACTACATTCAAGCACAAATAAAGTACAACTCACAACTATCATTCTACCAAGCTAGGAAGTCCTTAACAATAAAATCATAGCTATCATAGGTAATCAAGCATACAAATGCAAACATTTTCAAAGTTCATTGCACATTGCCCTCAATGTGCCTAATCAATAGAATGCAACAAGATAGACAATATAAACATAGTAAGAGGGTTTCATGAACTTCCCCGAGTCTCAAAGCATGAGTCATGAAGTCCATGAGATCGAGGTGACCACCAAAGATCATGGTAGATGATGGAGGAAGAAAGTGTGCTTGATGTCCTAATTCCACCCTGCAAAGCAAAAAAGAACATCACCTCGAGACATCTATTCACACACCCATCAACACAAACACAATAAACAACTTCAACACATGAAAACATAGAAATAAAAAGAAAATAGAAAACAGAGCAATGTCCATGTGATCTAAGCCAAGTGTCCTTGTCCTTGAGTCGGTAGTAATGGAGGCCCAAAACTTGTCATTTGTCATCGGGTAAGGAAGGGAGGAAGAGAACCATCCCTCCTAGCTCTCTTGAAAGCTAATTTCCTAATGGGCATCCAGCAAAAACACAGAGGAGATCATCCAACCAAGTTACAAGCAAAGTGGGCATCGAAAGAATGAAGAAAATCAAGAAAATGCCAGTGCTACAGTAATTTCGGAAATTTTTTTTCCAAGAAATTTGCTTGTAAAAGTAGCCAAAAATTTTACAAAATTAGGAAAACACTTTGATCATCACTAAGCATTCACAAACCAACAAAAATCCCAGAAATTCCACCCTCAAAAACAAAAAGAACTCAAGGTTTTGAGTGAGGGTCAAACCCTTGCCCTAGAGTTAGACGAGTGAATCTAAGGGTTGAATCTGGCCGAAAGCTTGCTCAAACTCCAAATTTTCATCACTAAAATGGAAAAGAGGAGGAGGAGAGCAAACTAGAGCAAAACAAAATGATGAAAAATGGTGGAGAAATGAGGGAGAAAAGGTTTGAAGAATGGGGAAGAAGGATGAATAGTAAAGTGCCCCAAATCCTCACTTTAATAGCCCTCACTCGGGTGGTCTTGAGGGGCATTCTTGCGGACGCAAGGATGGTCCTCAAGACTCTCTGGATGAGTCCCGAGGGGCATCCTTGCTACCGTAAGGATGGTCCTCGGGTTTTTTCCGGATACACAACTTTTGTTCTCCACACTATGCACACTTCGTTTATGATTAAAACCTTGAAAAATAAAGCTGGAAACATCGACAAAACACTCAAAACATCAACAAGCATGCATTAAGAATAAGAATTGCTCAAAGACCACATGACAAATAGGAAATGACAAAGGCTAAAGAACTAAGAAAAACGAAGAAAATGCAATTACAACCAAACCACACAAAGAGTACAAGTTAAGCAGAACAACACAAATGAGAAAAAGAATACGATAAATGAAAAGAACTTGGTATGCCTCCCAAGAAGTGCTTGTTTAACATCATTAGCTCAACGTACCTCTTTCTTACCTAGGGAGGCTTGAAAATGGTGTGTTCATCCCGGCTAAGAGTTGCATAAGAATTACCAAGAAATATGAAACTTACCCTCCGGGATGATGCAAATTTGGAGGTCAAGCATGAATCACCTTTTGGCCTCCATGGAAAAAGCTTGGGCCGGGAGTTGTTTAAGCTCGGCATTGGTAGGTCCTTGGAAGGTTTCAATCTCCTACCCATATTTGCTTCCTCAACCCATGTCAAAATGCCTTGAACTACCCATAAGTGTTGTTTGGGTCTCCAAGGGAACAAATTTGGTTGGGAACTTGTTAAGCCTTGCATAGGTGGATCAATTGGTGGCTTCAACATCCTATCCACAATATTTTTCTCAACCATGGTGTGATGAACTTCAATTGCCCATAACATTTGCTTGGGCCGCCAAGGAAAAATCTTTGGATGGGAATTGACCAAGCCCGACATAGGTGGGTTCAAGGATGACCTCGGCTTCTTACCCACATCTTCAAATACAATTCCCGGAATTTATTCTTTGCACTTGAAAATTATTGATTGGTTGATGGAATTTTCGAAGTTGAGGCAAGTAGTGTCTTCAAATGTGGTCTATGGAATTTCTTCAACTTCCTTACATGTCTCGACGTCTATGATCTCATCCTTTGCCTTGTCTTTTTTAGTTTCAACTTGAGGTGGAACATCAATTATTTACTCAAAAGGTATTGGTGGTACATTAATTGCTTCTTCAACCTCCAACACCTCAATACCAACTTCCACCACAAATTCACCCTTATTCTCTTCCTTTCTAGTGTCATTCTCATATATGTCTTCAATAGTTCGTAGCAGCTTGGTCAATATATTAGAAGATTCTCCCATCTTGTTTTCCATACTTTGAAGAGATTGTTGGGTATTAAAAATTGCAGTATTCATGGCTTCAAGCTCCGCATCCGCATTCATCATGAATCTTGCAAACACATCTTCTGCACTGAGATTGGTATTCATGGCTTCAAGTTCCTCACCCGCATTCATCATGAATCTTGCAAACACATCTTGTGCACTGAGACCCCGTTGATTGAGTTGCTTACTATGGTCTACAGGAAGTGGGTGGTACCATGGTATATGAAAGGAGGGTATTTGTAGCAATCCATCAAGAGGTTACTCCAATTGTTGGGTATGATAAGGTGCCGAAGAGTGTGGGTGCCCTCCCCAATATGGATTGTAAACATCACGATATGGATTGCTAAGGCGTGCTCTCTTGGCATCAAGTTCTTCCATTTCTTTCTCAAGTGCATACATTTTAGCGGCCAATAATTTTTCTTGAAAATCCAGGGCAGGATCATATGGGCGTGCTCTCACGGCATCTAATTTTTCCATCTATTTCTCAAATGCATACATTTTAGCGCTAAGCAATTTTTCTTCAAAGTCCATGGCCCTGTGTAAATAAACAAAACTAGCAAGAATAAGCTATCAAAGAAAACACGAAAGAAATAAAATAAGTAAATATGCACAAAATGGTAAAAGACACATACAAAGACAAATATTTACAATGACAAAGATAAATAACTAGAGCAGTGAGCTAAAGGTTTTCCTAGCATTCTTGGAGGTCCCCGGCAACGACGCCAAAAACTTGATGAGCACACAGTACATGGGTCGTCAAGTAATACCCTGTGCATGACACAGGGGTCGTATTCCCTAGGGTCCCAAGAGCTGCTATTACTTTCCCCTAGACAGCACTATCTAGTCTACCAAATATAGGACTAAAACAAGATAAGGAAAATAACAAGGAGAAAACTATAAACACATGGATTAAGGCTCACCACATAAACATACTAAGGAAGCAAGTAAGAATGAAAGTGCGAGGTCCCCGGGCGAGGATCTCCTTGGGACTACTAAAGCTAGATGGATGTTAGAATTACAAAGGCAGCGGTGGTTGGACCAAGAGACATCCAAATATAGATCACCCCGATGGTCACGGCGGTAATCCCTAATCCAATAAAAGTATTGGCTCGGAATCTCTTCCGACCAAATCCTCCTACGATCACATTACAAGTAGGGATATCTCAAATTAAGGCCAAAACTCAACCTAGGTACAACACTAATAGTTGAAGGGGTATCGAATACCGAATGGTCATGGTGTATTCATACATGTATCCCTTCTAAGCAAGATGTGTCGAGTACAAGGGTGATGATCTCGCAAAAAATACAACCTAGAAGTTGGATCACAGAATTCTCATGCAAAATAACACATCAAAGAGCACCAAGCAAGGATCACAAAACACACAAATACCATAAATGTAAATCAAGCATCTATACAAGCAAGTTCGTCCCAAGGTTCACCGGATGCCCGGTAACCTTGGGAGTCTAGTTAATCATCAACAAAGGAGCAAGTGTAGGAGATAAGAGATACAAAGAAAAGCTCATAACAAACTCCCCTAAGAAGAAGACTAGAATGTGGTGATGAGAACTTGTTGGATCCGCGCCGTCGAGCTCCTATATCGTTTTCCTTGAGTGTAACCTTTTTCCCCCTTCGATTTGCCCCTCAGATCTGCCTTCTCCCATAGCCTTGAAGCTCTAGAAAATGATGGTGGAGAGTGGTGGCCAAAAGTCCCCCAAATGATGCCCTAACAAAGCTTATATATGCCCAGATCCCGAAGGGTAAATGGGACAATATACCGGCCGTATGCTGACCGCTCGGGATATCCAGCTTTCTGCCAAGAAGCCCGCGATGAGCTATATATTCGGTGCTATTCTGGGCATGTTTGTTAATGACACAGAAATTATGTGCTTGATTTAACTAGGAGTGAATCAGGTCATCGAATGATAGAAATTGGAAGAAATACTAAGTGTTCAATCTTTACACGGGCAGAGCACAGTCGTGCTCTGTCCCCCTAAATCTCCCAGCCTAGTGCAGACCAAGTGAAGAAGCTTGCAGGGGAGTAACACCATGGCGAGCACGGTCGAAGCATGATTGTGTCCCTCCCCCTGAATCTCTCAGGATGGAATTGGTGTTCTTCTCAATGGTTGGGCTCGGTCGGGGAGAGGAGGGGGATGGGCGGGGAGGGAAGGGGGAGCATGTGCGGGGGCTCATCGACATGATCATGGTTATGGAAATAAGCACCTAGCACGACCGCTTTCTTCCACTCGAAAATCTCAAGCGAACACTTAATCGATTCACTCGTAGGCGGTCCATGGAACACGGTTTAAGCATGATCATGCTTAGACCGTGTTGAGCTCGATGACGAGCCTTTTTAACTCAAGTTTTTTTAGGGTTTTTGCTCTCATCTTTGTTCGGGACTCAGCTGTCCATCGGGTGGAAACTGAAGAGGATGAAGATCAGGGATTCACCACACACTCTATGGGTATTAAGGAGAAGTTGGAGTTATAAGAGAAGTGGGGTTGAGCATACGGAGCTCAGCAAGGAAGATCATCTTGAGTAGAAGGGAGTCATGTCTTCTTTCTCTTGCTCTTCATTTAAGTCTTTCCTGTTGTACCCATCCATGAGGGGCTAACTATCCATGGTGCCCTGGGATGTTAAACTATGTGGTTTTGTATGCTTGGCTACTTGATTTTGAATGATTAGGGAGTATTTTGTGTTTCTTGTGTTTAATCTTGTGTTTGCTTATCTTGATGGCTAGAGTTTCACAACTGCCTTGGTAATTTAGTTATCTTAGCATAACTTGGTGTGTTTGAGATCCATAGATGCAACATTGCTTTAGCGCACACACTTGAATCATGGAATGTACCTGGTAATCATTTTAATCAAGTCAGCATACTATCACTCATAGGAATAATCACGGGGCCTTATTGCACACCCGCAAGTGTATAGGATCGCCAAGTAATAGCCTGTGAGTGACACAGGGGTCGTATTCCACGGGCCTAAGGAGCTCCTATTACTCCTCCATCACCTATTTTCTAACCTTACAATTTAAGCATCTTTTACTACTCTAACAAGTGCAATAATATAAACAACTTGCAAGAATAAATAGTACAGTCAACACAGGAGATCACAAGAGCTACAGAGACCTAGGGATGAGGATCCCCTTGAGGGATCATCATGATATATGGATGCACTGTAAAAGAAAGGCAGGGGTGATTTACACCGAAGGATCTCAAGATTAGTCCAATCCCAATTTCTCGGCGATTGAACACTAATCCCATATGGATGTCAATAGAGATCTCTCCCTAATCACATTCCTACGATTACATTAAGTGTAGGGAAATCCAGCAATAAGGACACACTTACCCTAAGTCTATCCTTAAGGTTCAGAGGGGCTACCGACATCCAATTTCTCGGCATGTCGATACAAGAATACCGCTTTTAGCTCATTAATGATCTAGTACATGTGAGTAGGTCACATCTACATGTACAACTCAACAAAGAACTAAGGATCTCTCGATTTACTAGTTCTAGACATGAAGAACAATGAGCTAAATATAAATCAACCCAATGCATTTCAAATAAGAGTATAGCATCCAAAAATACATGACAACCAACCCCCCACCCCTCCCCTTCCCAAGGTTCACCTACATCCGTGGCCTTTTGGGGTCTAGTGTGCCATCATACAAACAAGTATAACAAACTCAATAAAAACAAGCAATAAATGTATAAATGGCACTCCCTAGTCCGAATGATGATGAAGAAGAGCAATACCGGCCGAATGACGCTTCCTCTAGCTCCAATGAATGCCAAATGCTCTTTATCCGTTGATAATGAAGCTTTTCCCTTGAAGTTCAAGACCTTGATCACCTCCAAGCCTCATGCGAAGCTCTCTAAAGATGTCTTCATTTACCTCCTTCTTCCTCCCAAGTGTTGCCTGCCCCAAAAAGTCCCCAAGAGAACCCTCCAAATGCTCTCTTATACCCCCCAAGCATACACCCCGTATGTGGCTCAAAATGAGACTCAAAACACCCCCAAAAGACATCCATACCGGGTCAATGAGGGGTCTATGACGAGGTCTATGAGGAGGTCAATGATAGCCTCATTGAGGCAGTATGAACCAAGCAAAAAATAAATCCCAGGGTCAATCATGGCCTTATTGAGGCAGTATGCCTTCAAACAATTACTTCTTTTCTCTAGCTACATTGTTCCTCCGGGGTTAATCCTGGGCAGCATTGAGGCCGTATGGCCTGGATCAAATCCTGCCTCGAAAATCATCCAGGTGCTACGGTGCTTTGCTACATTGTCACTATTACAGTACTCCAGCTACAGTAACCTGCTACAATAAATACACTACAATACCGCGACCTAGTTTTCTTTTTTTTTTCTGCCCAAATTGTATCTCTATGTCTTCCATGGCATTTTCATGCCCTGCGAAGCAAATAATATGCTATTAAGCATAAAGCAGGCATCAATCCTTATAAAAGTACATGCTAACAATAACAAATACATATCCTAAAATATGTACATTTAGAAACTTACCAAATATCCCCCCAACTAAGCGTTTGCTTGTCCCCAAGCAAACAAATCATGAAAAACAAAAATAATGATATGTGGCTAAATGTATCACCTCCGCCTCAAATAAATATAAGAATCTACAAGCATTGGAAAATGTTATACATATAATGGGTTACAAATAGTAAGTACAACAGAATGATCATGTCTCATCTCTTATATGTATGTGCCATGTGTGTTGATAAGTGCTTGTGTGATATGAATGCGAAGCATTCTTTCCTTATGTTGAGCATTACTTTTCTCGGGTTTTTACATTAATATGTGTGTTTTTATGTTACTTTTATGCAGGTAGGGTTGTGAAACCAATTATGAAGGAAAGAAGCCAATGTGGATCACAATGCACCGATTTTGGAGGAAATCTTGCTAAGGTTCAAACGCGAAGATATAAGTCGGGTGCGAAATGCTAGAGTGTGTGCCAATGATAAGTTCTTGTGTGATATGAATGCGAAGCGTTCATTCCTTATGTTGAGCATTACTTTTCTCGGGTTTTTACACTAATATGTGTGTTTTTTATGTTACTTTCGTGTAGGTAGGGTTGTGAGGGCGAGTATGAAGGAAAGAAGCCAATGTGGATCAAGATGCACCAATTTTGGAGGAATCCTTGCTAAGGTCCAAACGCGAAGACATAGGTCAGATGTGAGATGCTAGAGTGTGTGCCAACCTCCTCTTATTCGAGTTTGGCACATCCATTTGGAGGGGCACAAAGGCAGTCACACTCAAGCATTCCGATTTATGCACATAGAATAAGAGCTCCACCAACTTGCCTATCATTGAAGAAGCAAGTGATCCACGACGTGAACGTGTGCCCATTTGCATCACTCCGATGAATGTATGGATTCGGGAAGCTATTATGGCCGGATGCTGTAGCAACAATGCAACTAGTACTGTAGCAGCACTGTTCACAGCCGGCCGAGAAATCAGAGAAACAGAGAATCCACACGGGCGTGTGGAAATTATCCACGCCCGTGTGGAAATTCCGCACGGGCGCGTGTACCATCCACGCCCGTGGAGTTGCCCGATTTCAGCCCTATTTAAAGCCGATTCAGCCCCGATTTTGCTATTCTTTTCTCCATCTTTTCTCCAACTAGAGAGAGGGCTTCGGTTAGGCTTTTGAGGGGTATTGGCTAGGGTTTTGGAGAGGTTCTACTGCTCTGACATCGTGCGTTGTTTGGAAGAAGGTTATTGGGAGAGCTTTCGTTGGCATCGATCTAGCGAGGTGTATCCTAGGCAGGACAAAGGATCCCTTGCGACGAGTAGAGGACTCTCCACAAGACCATCGACACGACCAACGAGGTGGTTTCTTTATGGATTCATTGCTTTTACATTCAATTTCTTTGATTGTACTTAGCTCCATGGAGAGCTAAACCCTTAGTGGGTACTTGGGTGATTGTGAACCCTAGGATTTATTCGTTTCTTTGAACTTCCTTATTATGCTTTCAATAAATTGATGTTTATTGTGAGTTCCAACCTTGAATGCTTGATTGTATGAACATTTCCCCTAGAGTGACACTAGGGTTGAGAGTTCTTGTTGGTAACCTTGTGAGTGAGTGACACACCACGAGCATTAGACAAAGCTAGGTTGGAGAGGGTTGAGAGGGTGAGTCGAGAGGTATAGGAGCGTCCCATTTCCCATCCGTTCCTTGAGTTCTTTGCGGCCATAATAGAGTGAATGGTCTAAGGGATGAACCTCCGCTGGGGACTAGTTGCGAGTGCAATGGAGTGAAGCGTTGAGGGGATCTTAGTATCTACGACTTAATTGTGGCTAGGGACCTTCCGCCTGGACCAAAGGGTTAGGTCTATAATTAGGAAGCGATTTATCACTTGGAATCCCTAGAGCTCATTGCAACTTTATTCGAGTGCGAGGTTGAGAGGTTATTTAATCTCTCCTCCGGGACATGAATAGAGTTAGGCATAGTTGACCTTAGATTTGGGACTATGTATGTAAGGATTTCCACGACTCACCATTGCATTGATTAGAAAGCATAATAGAGAGTTTTTGCACTTGAAGCGATTATCCTAGGTGAAGCATCATCCTAGTAGCCCATCTTTATCGATTGCCTTACCTCCTCCTTACTTTTGCTCTCTTACTTGTTGCTTTTAATTGTTGAGAATTGAATCATTATCACACTTATCATTGTTGATACTCCACATAGCTAAGAATCGAATTAAGTGTCTTTACTCCCTACTCCCTGTGGATTCGACCCCGCTCACTGGGGATTATTACTTCGACAAACCCATGCACTTACGGGATATACGCAAGGGGACCTTGTCATCCAACTTCACCCGGGATTATTACTGTAGCAAATCTTTGCAACAAATCACTGTAGAAGTTACTGTTCACAGCCGGCCGAAAATGACAGTTTCAGAGAATCCACATGGGCGTGTGGAAATTATCCACACCCGTGTGGAAATTCCGCACGGGCACGTGAAGCATCCACGCCCGTGTAGTCACCCGATTCCAGCCCTATTTAAAACCGATTCAGCCCCAATTTTGGTATTCTTTTCTCCATCTTTTCCCCAACTTGAGAGAGAGCTTCGGCTAGGGTTTTGAGGGGTATTGGCTAGGGTTTTGGAGAGGTTCTATGGCTCTGACATCGTGTGTCATTTGGAAGATAGTTATTGGGAGAGCTTTCGTCGGCACCGATCCGGCGAGGTGTATCCTAGGAAGGACAAAGGATCCCTTGCGATGAGTAGAGGACTCTCCACATGACCATCGGCATGACCATCGAGGAGGTTTCTTTATGGATTCATTGCTTTTACATTCTATTTCTTTGATTGTACTTAGCTCCATGGAGAGCTAAACCCCGAGTGTGTACTCGGGTATTGTGAACCCTAGGATGTATTTATTTCTTTGAACCTCTTTATTATGCTTTAAATAAATTGATGTTTATTGTGAGTTCAAACCTTGAATGCTTGATTGTATGAACATTTCCCCTAGAGTGACACTAGGGTTGAGAGTTCTTGTTGGTAACCTTGTGAGTGAGTGACACACCACGAGCGTTAAACAAAACTTGGTTGGAGAGGGTTGAGAGGGTGAGTCGAGAGGTACAGGAGCGTCCCTTTTCCCCTCCGGCGTGATAGATTCTACCTCCGTTCCTCGAGTTCTTTGCGGTCATAATAGAGTGAATGGTATAAGGGATGAACTTCCGCTGGGGCTTAGTTGCGCGTGCAACGGAGTGAAGCGTTGAGGTGATGTTAGTATCTAGGGCTCAATTGTGTTTAGGGACCTTCCACCTCGACCAAAGGGTTAGGTCTATAATTAGGAAGAGATTTATCACTTGGAATCCCTAGAGCTCATGGCAACTCTATGCGAGTGCGAGGTTGAGAGGTTATCTAATTTCTCCTCCGGGACATGTATAGAGTTACACATAGTTGACCTTAGATTTGGGACTATGTAATTAAGGATTTCCACGACTCACCATTGCATTGATTAGGAAGCATAATAGAGGGTTCTTGCACTTGAAACAATTATCCTATGCGGAGCATTATCCTGGTACCCCATCTTTATCGATTGCCTTACCCGCCTTCTTTACTTTTGCTCTCTTACTTGTTGCTTTTACTGTTGAGAATTGAATCATTATCACACTCATCATCATTCATCTTTTACATAGCTAAGAATCGAATTAAGTATTTTTATTCCCTACTCCCTGTCGATTCGATACCCGCTCACCCGGGATTATTACTTCGACAAACCCGTGCATTTGCGGGATATACGCAAGGGGACCTTGTCAAGTTTTCCTTCTAATTTATGAACTTGAACTAACTCCCATTTTTCTTCTCAGAACCTCCAGTAGGCAGTCAACAAGATCACCATGGTGATTATTATTATTATTATTTTTTTATTCACCCTAGATCACATTTTCAGACTACTCTACATTCCACAAAACTAGGGCTAGATCAACAAGACATAGAAGTTCTTTAGAGTTCATTGAAAGATAGAACTTAGTGTTCTAAGGTCAAGTACTCAAAGTTGTGTGTTAAGCATACAAGAGAGTTAAAGTAGTAATGTTGGCTATTCCCAGGGCATCAACACGAGATTCAATGCACAAGAAAATACTTGAGGTGAAACATGATTCAATAGAGTGCAACAACAAATATGTAACTCACATCAATCATTAAACCATGCTAGAAGAGTCTTACAATAATGAACAAGTGATCATAGTTAACACTAGCATGCAAATAATGACCATAGTACATGAAATACACCCATCCCCACACCTAGTGTTTTACACTGTCTCCAATGTACACTAATCATAAAAATCACAGTAATATATACATTGAAAACAATATAGGAGGGTGAAAACAAACATCCTCAGTTAATCTTGTTCACGCGGTGAGATGTGACCCGAATAAAAGGTATTGCGAGCTTTTCATGTCGGGTCCGGCTTCCATGAAATGTAGAGGGGCTAGCCAAGCTCCCTTAATGCCCTGCAAGGCATAAAGGGGCATCATCATTCCAAACAAAATTTATGATTTCAAAAACATAAATACTAGGGAGTATTCAAATACACAAAATAGATAAAATAAAAAAGGTCTTACACAAGGTTGGGAAGGCATCCCCTCCCCAACTTATTAAAATCAAGCAAACATACATGCAAGGAAAGTAAAGCAAAGAAACAAGCTACAGAAATAAAAACAAGTATCCATGCTATGAAATTAAAAAGATCATCAAAAGGTGCTGCAGATGGCAGGGCCAATGGAGCGAGAAGCAGTAGTAGCCTGTAAGGATGATCCACGGGAGAGATGATGAACTGATGGAAATGCTCTGTGAGCTGGCACTGACCCTCTAAAACCTAATAAATATGTCCTCTCATCTCGTGCTGCTCGTGATGGATAGCCTGAACGTCATCCTCCATAACCTCGAATAGAGAGTCAAAGTTGAATGGAAAAGAAGTACCAAGGGTAGCATGAGCAGGTGCGCCCTCGGATTCAGACCCTGACTCATTTGGTTCACGCTGACTGGATTCTTGCATGGTCAATATGGAGAAAGTCTGTACATGCCACTTTTCTTCTCTAATAACCCAATTGCTCGCAAGCCACTCGGATGACATTCCAATTGGCGGACCAAACAATGAGACATCCGAGGGGCATCATTGAAGATGTGCTTGTCAAAGTTGACAAGTATATATTTCTGTAGATTTTGTGATGTTGAACGTCGATGAGGATGCGGATGTTACTTTGATACTTGGGAGACCATTCTTGCACACTTCCAAGGCATTGATAGACATGGACGGTGGGGAGTTGACACTGAGGGTTTGATTGTGTGCCCGCAAGTGGACGGGATCGTCAAGTAATACCCTGTGAGTGACACAGGGGTCATAGTATTCCACGGGGCTAAGGAGATCCTATTACTCCTCCATCACTTATTTTCTAACCTTAAAGACTCCAACATGTTCTTACTCTAGTATGTGCAATAACATAATTAAGAATACAAGTATAGCAGTCCCACAACAAGCAAGAAAATCACAAGAGCAATAATGATAAGAACAGGCCTAGGGATGAGGATTCTCAAGAGGGATTCATCATGATGTACGGATGCATAAGAATAGATGACATGGGTGATTTAGGCCGACGGACCTCAACAATAGTTCAACCCCGATTTCTCTGTAGTCAAACCCTAATCCCATACAAATGATGACAAGGATTTCTCCTTAGTCATATTCCTATGATTGCATTAAGCACATAGAGATCGCGAAAAAAAGATGCACTTAACCTAAGTTCATCCTCATGGTTCGGAGGGGCAACCTACATCCAATTTCTCGGCATATTGGTCAAGGATCTCCCCTTTTACCTCAATGATGATCTAGTACACGTGAGTAGGTCACGTCTACGTATGCAACTCAAATAAGAACTAAGGATTTCTCAATATTATAGTTCTAGGCATGAAACAACATGAGCTATACCACAAATCACACCAATGCATTCCAAATAAAAGTGAAGCATCCAAAATACATGATGAACCCCCCAAGGTTCAACTACATCCGGTGGTCTTGGGGGTCTAGTGTGCTATCATACAAATAAATGTCTCAAACACAACAAAAGCAAGAAGTAAATGCATAAATGGCACTCCCTAGTCCAAATGATGAAGAGGAGGAAGAATGCCGGCCGAATGACGCTTCTTCTAGCCCTAAAGGTTCTGAATGCTTCTCATCCCTTGATGATGAAGCTTCCCCTTGAAGTTCAAGCCCTTGATCTTCCCAAACTTCAAGCCAAATCTCACAAGAATATGATGTCTTCGTTTCTCTCCTTCCTCCCAAGTGGTGGCTGCCAAGAACCCTCTCCGTCTCTTCCAAAACGTCCCCCTCTTTTCTTCCCCAAAAAACACCCTTTTTATCCCTCCTCATTACTCCAAGATCGATCAATCCCGAGGTGGTATACTAGCTCAATGAGGACCTCCTTGAGCTCCTCATTGACACTGTTCGGGGCAAGAAAACTCCTCATATGCACTCCAAATAGTATCCATACTGGCTCAATGAGCACCTTATTGAGCCAGTATGCCTTCAATCAATTAACTTCCTTTGTGCTACAGTGATCATCCCGGGCTCTATACCGGCCAGCATTGAGGCCGTATGCCATGATTCAAATTCTGTCTTGAAAACTCTCCAGTTGCTACAGTGGCAGCTACAGTAATTTTTACTACAGTGACAATGCTACAGTGCCACCGCTACAGTATTCCATCTACAGCCTTTTACTGCAGGGAATACGCTACAGTACTGCGACCTGATTTTCTTCTCCTTTTCGCCCAAATTAAATCTTCCTGTCCTCCATGGCGTTCTCGTGCCCTGCAAAGCAAATAATACACGATTAAGCACAAAACGGGCACTAATTCTAGTAAAAATACATGCTAGAAGCGACAATTACATATACACAAATATGTACATTTAGACACTTATCAAATATGCCTACACCTAAGCATTTGCTTGTCCCTATTCTTCTCAAAGCCTCTAGTAGGTAGCCAAAAAGATCACTAGGGTTTTTATTTTCATTTCATTTCATTTTTTTCTTTCTTTTTCGAGTCCGACTAACATAGACTGCACAAAAAAATCTTTCTGGAGGGTGCACATGCTGGTTAGGCACAAGAGCCACCCTAACTACTCGATTACAGT
Source organism: Dioscorea cayenensis subsp. rotundata (assembly GCF_009730915.1). Classification (NCBI taxonomy): domain Eukaryota; kingdom Viridiplantae; phylum Streptophyta; class Magnoliopsida; order Dioscoreales; family Dioscoreaceae; genus Dioscorea; species Dioscorea cayenensis. The sequence continues at coordinate 13,642,265 of NC_052486.1, read as the reverse complement.
CTACATAGACGCATTCATGCTTCATTAGCAGAGGAATACTGACATAGACTCATTTTTTTTTCTTTTTTTTTCATCATTTTCTTTTTCACATTCATCCTAGATCATGTCTTCAGACTACTCTACATGCTACAAAATTAGGGCTAGCTCAACAAGACTCAGAAGTTCTTAAGAGTTCATTGAATGAAAGAACTTAGTAATCTAAGACCAAATATTCAAAGTTGTGTGTTAAGCATACAAGAGAGTTAGAGTAGTCATGTTGGCTATTCCCAGGGCATCAACACAAGATTCAGTGCACAAGACAATACTAGACGTGAAACAAGATTCAATTGAGTACAACAACAAGTATGTAACTCAAATCAGTCATTAAACCATGCTAGAAGAGTCTTACAATAATGAACAAGCCATCATGGGTACACTAGCATGTAAATAATTACCCTAATACATACAATACACCCATCCCCACACCTAGAGTTGTACATTGTCCCTAATGTACACTAATCATGAAAAACATAATAATATGTGCAATGAAAATAGTGGAGGAGGGTGGAACGAACTTCCCCAGTTAAATCTTGTGCACACGGCGAGAGGTGACCCGAACAAAAGGTGTTGCAAGCGTTACATGTCGGGTCCGGCTTCCATGGGATGTGGAAAGGCTCACCAAGCTCCCTTAATGCGTTGCACGGCGTAAAGGGCCATTATCATTCCAAACAAAAATTTAAGATTACAAAAATAAATACTAGAGAGTAGTCCAAACACACAAGTACTAGATAAAGAGTAGCAAATTTGTACACAATGTTGGTAGGGTATCCCCTCCCCAACTTATTCAAGGTAAACAAACACACTTGCATCAAAAGTAAAGCAAAGAAATAAACTAAAGAAGTAAAGCAAATGTCCATGCTCAAATGTCCAACTAGTCATCATAAGATGTTGAAGATGTGGTGGTCTTGGTGTGCTTCGAAATTGCTCAAAACCTCCAAAGCATGTTGGTGAAAGGTAGGATCATCAATTGAGAATAGATTCACCAAAAACCATGTGAATGTAATTCCTTGAATTGTTCATGCGTCCCAAATATTTGCAAAATACAACATTCTATGTGATGAAGTGTGCCATATGGTTTGGTCTTCGAAACTTCACACTTCGCCTTATGATAAGTGATAAGTGCTTGTACGATATGAATGTGAAGCGTTCATTCCTTATGTTGAGCATTACTTTTCTTAGGTTTTTACACTAATATGTGTGTTTTTTATGTTACTTTCGTGTAGGTAGGGTTGTGAGGCCGAGTATGAAGGAAAGAAGCCAATGTGGATCAAGATGCACCAATTTTGGAGGAAATCTTGCTAAGGTCCAAACGCGAAGACATAGGTCAGATGTGAGATGCTAGAGTGTGTGCCAACCTCCTCTTATTCGAGTTTGGCACATCCATTTGGAGGGGCACAAAGGTAGTCACACTCGAGCATTCCGATTTATGCACATAGAATAAGAGCTCCACCAACTTGCCTATCATTGAAGAAGCAAGTGATCCACGACGTGAACGTGTGCCCGTTTGCGTCCCTCCGATGAATGTATGGATTAGGGAAGCTATTATGGACGGGTACTGTAGAAGCAATGTTCATAGCCGGCCGAGAAAACAGAAGTTTAGAGAATCCAAACAAGCGTGCGGAAATTATCCACGCCCGTGTGGAAATTCCACACGGGCGAGTGAAGTATCCACTCCCGTGTAGTCGCCCGATTCCAGCCCTATTTAAAGCCGAATCAGCCCCGATTTTAGTATTCTTTTCTCCATCTTTTCCCCAACATGAAAGAGGCCTTTGGCTAGGGTTTTGAGGGGTATTGGCCAAGGTTTGGGAGAGGTTCTATGGCTCTGACATCGTCATTCCTTAGGAAGAAGGTTGGTAGGGGAGCTTCCGTCGAGGCGTATCCTATACCGGATGAGGGAATACTTGGATGACAAGTAGAGAACTTTCCACAAGACCATCGACATGACTATCGAGGAGGGGTTTCTTTATGGATTCATTGCTTTTATATTCTATTCCTTTGATTGTACTTAGCTCCATGGAGAGCTAAACCCCTAGTGGGTACTTGGGTATTTGTGAACCCTAGGATGTAATCGTTTCATTGAATCTCTTTATTATGCTTTCAATTAATTGATGTTTATTGTGAGTTCCAACCTTGAATGCTTGATTGTATGAACATTTCCCCTTGAGTGACACTAAGGTTGAGAGTTTCTCGTTGGTAACCTTGTGAGTGAGTGACACACCATGAGCGTTAGACAAAACTAGGTTGGAGAGGGTTGAGAGGGTGAGTCGAGAGGTACAGGAGCGTCCCCTTTCCTCTCCGGCATGATAGATTCTACCTCCGTTCCTCGAGTTCTTTGCGGCCATAATAGAGTGAATGGTCTAAGGGATGAACTTCCGCTGGGGCTTAGTTGCGAGTGCAATAGAGTGAAGCGTTGAGGTGATGTTAGTATCTAGGGCTTAATCGTGGTTAGGGACCTTCCACCTGGACCAAAGGGTTAGGTCTATAATTAGGAAGAGATTTATCACTTGGAATCCCTAGAGCTCATGGAAACTCTATGCGAGTGCGAGGTTGAGAGGTTATCTAATTTCTCCTCCGGGACATGTATAGAGTTAGGCATAGTTGACCTTAGATTTGGGACTATGTAATTAAGGATTTCCTCGACTCACCATTGCATTGATTAGGAAGCATAATAGAGGATTCTTGCACTTGAAACAATTATCCTAGGTGGAGCATTATCCGGGTACCCCATCTTTATCGATTGCCTTACCTCCTTCTTTACTTTTGCTCTCTTACTTGTTGTTTTTATTGTTAAGAATTGAATCATTATCACACTTATCATCATTGATCTTTCACATAGCTAAGAAGCGTATTAAGTATTTTTATTCCCTATTCCTTGTGGATTCAATACCCGCTCATCCGGGATTATTACTTCGACAAACCCGTGCACTTTGCGGGATATACGCAAGGGGATCTTGTCAAGTTTTTGGCGCCGTTGTCGGGGAATAGGCGTTTAGAGATACTTTGCACTTTGTTTTCTTAGCTATTTCACCATACATTCTATTTCATATCTTCTTATTCTATCATCGTTCTGATTTTTTTTCTTTTTCTTTGGTTGCAGCTTCAGGTTATGACCCGAGGGAATCCCTCAATATTGATTGAAGGGGATCCTGAGCTTGAACGTACACTTAGAAGAAAAGGGAAAGAGCTTGTATAAGAACAATCTAATTTAGCTGATTTGGAAGTGGAAGGATCTGAAAACATGGCAGAAAAGAATGAGCAATATCGAACATTATCCGATTATGCCAGACCTTCAGATTTGGGGACACAGTCGAGCATTGTGCGTCCCCCGATTACAGCTCAGAACTTTGAGTTGAAGCCGGCATTCATCCACATGTTGCAGCAATCTGCACAATTCAATGGTTTGGCTGATGAGGATCCAAACAGTCACATAGAGAGCTTTCTCGAGGTGTGTGATATGCTGAAGATAAATGGGGTGACGGATGATGCCATCAAATTGAGAGCCTTCCCATTTTCCCTAAAGGGGAGAGCGAAGCAGTGGCTACACTCGTTACCTAGAGCGTCAATTACCACGTGGGAGGAGATGGTGGAAGATTTTCTAGCTTGTTATTTCCCTCCCGAAAAATCAGCAAAGCTTAGGAACGAGATCTCATCCTTTGTTCAGTTGGAATTGGAGTCTCTATTCGAGACATGGGAAAGGTTCAAGGAGCTCCTGAGGAAGTGCCCGCAACACGGATTCCCAGAGTGGATGATTCTTCAAACCTTTTACAATGGTTTGAAACCGAGTACAAGGCAACCCTTTGATGCGGCAGTAGGAGGTACCTTAGGTAGCAAGACCCCCGAAGAGGCCCGTCGGTTGATTGAAGAAATGGGGTTAAACAGCTACCAATGGAATGCTAGGGAGAAGAAAAAGGTGGCCGGTCTCCATGAGATAGATGCGGTAACGGTAACTTCATTGGTGGCCCAAGTGGAAAATTTGAGTAAGAAGTTAGATCTTCTAACTTCAAATAGAGTGGCGGCCGTGACTAATTGCACTGTGTGTGGTGGAGGACATGCTCCCTCCGATTGCCCGATCTCTATTGGTGATGTTTCTTTGGTGGAGAATGTTGATTTTGTAGGTAATGGCATGAGATCTCAAGGAAACCCATATAGCAATACCTACAATCCGGGTTGGAAGAATCATCCCAATTTCTCATGGAGTAATCAAGGTCCACAAAAGGCCATGGGGCCACCGGGTTTCCAACAACAACAACAAAACTCTCAGGTGGAAAACAAAGTCTCAGGTTTGGAAAACCCAAATGACTGACCTAGAGAAGCACTTGGCAAGATTTGTGCAATCTGCAAATACTAGGTTTGAATTAGTTGAGGTTACACTTCGCAACCACACCACCTCTTTGCATAACCTTGAAAATCAGATGGGGCAAATTGCGAAGTCTCTCTCTGAAAGGCCACATGGAAGCTTGTTGAGCAATACAGAGACCAATCCAAGAGAGCACATGAAGGTGATCACTTTGAGAAGTGGTCGTGAGGTTGAAGGTAGGCTTCCAAGTGAGAAGCCAAAAGAACACGCACCCGAGGTTATAGAGGTAGCAGAGGGAACAAGCAAAGAGAAAGAGGTGGCACCCCCACCTTTCAAGCCAATAATCCCTTATCCATCTAGATTGAAAAATGACCAAGGGGATGAACAGTACAAGAAGTTCCTGAGTTTGTTCAAGCAACTCCACATCAATATTTCCTTTTGTTGAGGCATTGGCCCAAATGCCTAAGTATGCGAAGTTCTTGAAAGACTTGTTAACTAACAAGAGGAAGTTGGAGGAAAGTGCTTCAGTGATTTTAGATGCTTCATGCTTGGCGGTATTGCAAATGAACATGCCAAACAAGAAGAAAGACCCGGGAAGCTTCATCATTCCGTGTAATATTGGCAATCTAGGTGAAGAAATGGCATTGGCGGACTTAGGGACAAGTATCAACGTCATGCCATACACCTTCTTTCAAAAGCTAGGCTTGGGCGAGCCTAGGCCTACTCGGATGACTTTGCAATTGGCGGACCGAATAGTGCGACATCCGAGAGGCATCATTGAAGACGTGCTTGTCAAGATGGACAAGTACATTTTTCTGGTTGACTATGTAGTGCTAGATGTCGATGAGGATGCGGATGTACCCTTGATACTTGGGTGAGTGTTCTTGCGGACTTCCAAAGCATTGATTGACATGGACGGCAGAGAGCTCACATTGAGAGCTGGAGATGACAAGCTCACATACCGCCTTGCTAAAGCCATGCGGCATTCTCTTGAGTTCAATGATACTTTATACTTTCTAGATACTACTGATGAGATTATTGATGAATACATGCAGGAAATGTTCAATCCGGATCCATATGAAGCTTTGTTCAACCAAGAGGAGGGCAATGAAGAAGTAATGATGCTTGGTTTCGACAGAAGAAGTACCATCTACCCCGGGCATCTTGAAGAAAGTACTCCGGAAAATGAAGAGGGCTAGGAGACGCCACCGGAAATACTCCAAGGCTGTTGGAGACATACGTGAACCGAAGAAGTTGGACGTATCATTGTTAGGTGGTCCGAAGCCCGATAATACACCCTCTACTATCAAGAGACTTTGCACATCATGCTTTCAAGCCATGGGTAAGAGGGCAACTTTCATTCATGAACCCCATTGAGGTAAGACAAAGTACATCAAGCTTAGTGAAGTTAAACAAGCGCTTCATGGGAGGCAACCCAAGTGTTTACTATTTTCTTAGCTTTTAATTTAGTTTGTTTGCATGAATAATTTGTTAAGTGTTGGTGTCTTAATTTCTTAGACGCTTGTGCTGAGATTTCCTTGTGCACTTTGAATTTTAATCGTGTGTTTTCATGTGGAATTGGCGAAGTTTGGTCGTTTGAGCTCTATTCAATGTTCTTCACAGGTAAAAATTACATAATAGAGTAGGCTCTGAGTGTGTAAACATATTCAGAAATCTTCTGTAGAGCCTGCAGATTTTTCTAAGTCATCCAGAGAAAACACACGGGAGTGTGGAATTTCCGCACACCCTTGGAATTGCACTGCAAGCTCATCCAGAGAAGGCACAGGGGCGTGCGGCTGCCCCTGTGAATGATCATGCGACTGTCCCACGCCCGTGGGTAATTTCTGCATGGGCGTGCGAATTCCTGCAGAGTTGGGAGGATTATCCTGAAAGCACACAGTTGCGTGAACTCGCCCATTGTGGGCGACCTTTGTGACCTACGCAGGGGAGTTCTCTCCATCCCGAGAAGACACAGGGGCGTGTGGCTGCCCCTGTGAGTTGGGCATGTGAATGTTCATGCCCGTGCGGAATTTTCCGTACTGGCATGTATAACACTTAGTATTTTTCTCGGATGTCCACAGAAACCACAGGGGACATGCGGTGCCCCTGTGGGTCGGCCACACGGGCGTGGGTACTTTCCACACGCCGTGCGAGAGCAGTCAAACTCGAAGGAGTAGTTTTCCCGAGAGCGCACAGGGGCATGCATGCACCGCTGTGGCTCTCTTGTAATGAAGCGCACGAGCGTGGGTATTTTCCGCACGCCTGTGTGGATGCACAGAATTCCAAGAGACGCGATTTTTTCCTTAAAAACCTTGTGATCCATCTCATTCTTCATCTCTAGTCTTCTAAAAACTACTTCTGATCATCTTTTCGACCGCTCATCGTCGTTTTGGAGGATTTTGCTTCACATATCTTACCGATTTTCAAAGTTTTCATATTTATTTCTTCAGTAACCTTTTTATCCTCTTTTCTTCGCCAACTCTTGTTTTTCACAAATTAAATATCTTTCATTGCGAATTTTCATTTTTACAATGCATGGTGTATGTTTAGAAAGCATCTGGATGCGGTTCTAAGTTGAATTTTTAAGAGTTGTTGTGCACCCTGCGGGACTTTCACGCCCTGCAGATCCACACGGGCGTGGGTAATTTCCACAAGCCCATGTGGAATTCTGTAGTATACTGCTGATGAGCAGCTTTGATCGTTTTTTTCTTTTGTACGATAGATATGGCACCTCACGTGAAGAAGAACGAAGTAAAGCATCTCAGAGTCACCCCACCCGAGCCACTACACTTGGATTTATCAAAATCCCGAGCAACAGACTCGATTTGAGAGACTTTCAGCACTCGGTTTTGGTCAGACTTGTTTCACGGATTTGCAAGTGCTGAGAGATATTCAGCGGGGTGACGAGCTGGTTAATGAAATTGATGAGATGCTAGCAGTAGGGAGCTGGAGGAGGCTACTGACGATCAATGAGCCATCTTACCACGCATTGACACTCAAGGTTTTAGCGTCTTTTGAGTTTCGGTTGATGCATGGGAGATTTGACACTATGGATGCTATACAGTTTCGGGCATTCGGTCATCCATTTTCCATGAGTGTCACTGAGTTTTTGATTCGGATGGGCCTGTACGATATTGCTTATACAGGTACAGTGGAGTATTGACGATTACCGGCAGATTTCCCAGTATCATTGACTCCACATCATGCGTATAGGATTCTGTGTGGACATGGGGAGTATGAACCGGTGTTGTCGAAGGCCACTAGCCTATCCCAGTCGAGCTACAGGTATTTACACGAAGTTATCAGCAGGTTGGTGTCAGGTCGAGCTGATAACACATCTGCTCTGACCAAGCAGGATCTTCTCTTTTTATACTCCATGGCCCGCAATGTGCCGATTCACTTGGGGTGCATATTAGCAGATATTGTGAGATACCAGGGCTAGTTTGTTAGATTGGGTTTATTATTTGCTGGCCTTTACATTACCAGGCTCATTTTGGGAATGGGTTTGGGGGATGCTTTACGTGGTGCTGAGAGAATAGTTACGCCTACCCCTCTTGCGTTTGATACGATCAGGATGATGGGGTTGGTACGGAGATGTGGGCCAGGGGTCTATATTCTTACTACAGCTACCTCAGAGACTGCCAGGAGCGAAGGAATTACTGTGGAGGGTTCCCCGCAGATTCCCAGACCTCCTGCAGCGCAGGGTCCTCGAGCTTATGACCGTATTGAGAGGCTTGAGAGCGTTGTGAGAGAGATTCAGACCGAGATGGCGGAGCTCCGCGCTATACAGTAAGCTCAGTATAGAGATCTTATTGCCCGGTTTGACTTTCTACGAGATCTATTGAGATCCAGACCCTCAGTTCCTCCAGCACCCTCATCCCCTACCCCGTCACCAGTAGACCCACCATGTGCATCTTCACCAGCAGCAGCAACAGCACCTGAGCCCGAGGGTGACACCGACATTTGATTTTTAGTTCTTTTTCTTTTATGCATTTTATTTTAGACTTGTTCACTCAGAAAGGATTATCCTTCTGAGTTTATTTTCATTTTGCATCTCGAGTTGTATTCATTGTCTGTCTTTTATATATACTCGAGATATTTTGTTTTTAGTGAGCTTCACTGAACCCCCTCGTGTATGTGTGCAGATGGTCTGGTCTTCTTGGGAATTGAAACTTAGTCATGGGCACGGCCAAGGTGCTTAGGCACTTAGCCGTGTGAGCTTCACACCCCGTCGGAACACTACCCCCATGGAATTAGCTTCATCAAACGCAACACTAAGAGTCAGGGGAGTATTGTTTTGATTACTTCTCCCACATTTGCTTTTGAACGATATTTATTTTGAGTGAGCTTGCATGTGTACATTGGGGACAATGTACAACTTAAGTGTGGGGGTGAGTTTCATAGTGCACACATTCTTTTCTATTGTTCTTGATTGATATATGCTCACATAGCCAATGGCGGTTCACCTTAGTTGCAAGAATTGTATTCTTGAGTTTAGGAGAATTTCTAACATTGAATGTTTTCATGCTCTAGTTTTGCTTGAATGTCTAAGAATTTTTGCCCGATTTATACTTGTTACACTACTCACTTGTTAGACTCTTTTGGAAACTCAAGTTTGATGTTAAAGGGACTAGTTATAGTTATTTCTTGTGTTGAATTCAAAAACAAAAAAAAGTTTAGTTTTATTGGTTATTTGTGCTTGTGGGTAGAAAGAGCTACCACCTATGAAGTATGAAGCTACTCTCATAAGTCGGATACTAGTTATGCCCTAATGAGAGAAAGAGCTATCTCATAGGATGAGTGAAAGCTACCACTCCGATAGAAAGAGATACCACCTCAAAAGTGTGAAAGCCACCTCAACGGCCGCTTTAGAAAGGGCTACCTTAGAGGATGTGTGAAGCTACTACCATCTTTGAAATTGTTTTCACTTTTGTAGATAAATAAGTCCCTTATACTTAGAACTTTGAGGAGTATACCTTGGGTTGTTTTGAGTGAGTTCACACATGTACACGATTTCGGGTTTGTTGTCCTTTTTTATTCAATTTTTAGCTAGAGCATTGATTTTTATATTTAATGTTGAAATTTCCCTTACTTGTAGAATGCTCTCTTTGTATACTTTGGTGAACCTAAAGCCAAGCACTTTCAATATTTTCTTCATTGATGCACAAAAGGTTTAATTTTTGCTTGAGGACAAGAAAAAGCTTAAGTGTTGGGGAGTTTGATAAGTGCTTGTGCGATATGAATGCGAAGCGTTCATTCCTTATGTTGAGCATTACTTTTCTCGGGTTTTACACTAATATGTGTGTTTTTTATGTTACTTTCATGCAGGTAGGGTTGTGAGGCCAAGTATGAAGGACAGAAGCCAATGTGGAGCACAATGCACTGATTCTTGCCCGTCCATTCCTCAGCACCAGGGGTGCCCTAATTGATTTGAAAGGAGGGAAGTTAATGTTATGAGTCAGAGAAGAGGAATGGGTGTGCACTTTGCCAGTTGCTATGAAACATTCTTTAGATCATGATGACACACTTTACTTTATTGATGAAACTGATAGGTTGATTTCTGATTGTGTGAAGGAGGTGCTCTCTATAAACACTTTGGATGAGTATTTGGGAGAGTTGGAGAATGAAGAACAAGAAGAACCTCGCTACCATCCTCAAATTCACAACTTGAAGCAACCAAAAGAGAGGGTGTCCTACACTAAGGCTAAGGAAAAAGATAAAAATGAATCATTTGTGATGAAAATATGGAGAGAGATTCATGGGAAAAAAAAGAAAGGTAGCAAGCTTCATCACCCCACATCTCGTGGAGGAAAGGTAAATTTTTCACCCCTCTACTCATGAACAATTCGAGGTCTTCTCAATGTTATCACTGAATCTGCCGGGAAGAAAAAACACTAAAAGGGAAACCGAGGGTGGATTCCAACTCTTTGAGCCTCCATGAGATAAGGAATGAGGTACGTCAGGTTTATGACGTTAAACAAGTGCTTCTTGGGAGGCAACCCAAGCATTCGGGGGTGTTTTCTTTCATTTTTCAAATTTTAGTTTATAGTTCATTTCACTTTTCATATTTCTTAGACTTCTGTTGCTTTTGAATATGTTCATGCTCACACACTTGGCACATTGCTCTCGTCATTCTAATTGTGGTGTATTTGCGCAACTTCTTGAGAAACTCATGTTTAGGTGTTAATTCATGTTCAAGATCATCATTTTATTCATTTCATATATTTTTAGAGAAGTCTTCGACCTTGCCATACCAATTTTTTCATCATCCAAAGCAGGTTGTCGAAGATTCGGGGAGTTTTAAGGTCCTACAGCCATACTAGGGCGTATGGGCGTCGTTTGAGATGAACACAAAGCAAACCGGAGGCTTTGTGCCATCTCAGGCGGGTCACAGACAGCATGACTTCTCGGCCGGAGAGGCCAAACGGTCCAGACGGCCCTCATACGGGGCCGTATGGGGGCCCTCTAGGGTGGGCCGGCCCCTCTCCCCCCTCTTATACCCCTCTCTCCTCTCTCTCTCTCTTCCACTCACTCTTTTCTATCACCTTTCCACCAAGTTTCTCTCCTCATTCTCACTCAATCCTTGGCCCAAATCTTCTAATTTTTTCTCCTAAAACTTCTCCCAATCCATTAGAGACTTTGATCTAGTGATTTTCTCTGAGTTTAAAGCTTGTTTTCTCAAAATTTCGTCGGTATGCTTTTTCAATGCCGTAGTTTTATCTTTTTCATTTCTTGGGCAGTCTTAGTGATTTTGGGTGGGATTTCTTTAGCATTTTTCTTGGTTTGGATGTTGTGAATGTCATGGATGAATTTTCATTTAAATTTTATGTAAAAAATTTTTGATTCTATGAATATAGGGGACACTCTTGCAGTGTGAATAGTGACCATACGGCCCCCATATGGCCATATGACCTCAAAAATTCGATTTTTCATTTGTTTCCTCTATCTTTTACATTTTATTTTGATTTATCTTGTATCCCTATGAGCTTGAACAAGGTTGTCTTCATTGTAGGGATGCCTCACACTAAAAGAGTCGCCTCCAAGCGCCCAAGAACCACCGCACCCTCACCTACACCTGATGAACCCGTCTTCAACTTAGCCCATCATCGAGAGAGATATGATAGATTGAAGACAAATCCATTTGGGACATTGTGCTATATTGATTGGGGGCTTGTGGAGAACCTTGGGATAGCAAATCAAGTCAAGGAGTGGTTATCACATAATTGTTGGGACAAGCTTTTTGCCATAAACAAGCAAACCTTTCGCCAATTAACCATGGTGGTTTTGAGTACATTCGAGGCACGACAAGATGGACAATCCGTGTGGGATAAGAAATGTATCACCATCTGCTTTCGAGCTTGACATGACCGAATATGCTTGTAAACCGCAAGTGCACGGGTGTCAAAGTAATAATACCCCGGTGAGAGGGTAGTCGAATCCACAAGGAATAGTGCTTAGAACCACTAAGATTGCTATATAACTAGAATGAAAATATGTTGAAAGTGATGTGAAAACAAACTCAATGCTAATGAAAATAAGAAAAGATAAAGGAGGCGCAATTAAAAGATAGGGGAGGCAATCCATGATAAATGGGGTACCCGGATATCGCTCCGCCTAGGACAATCGTTTCAAGTGCAAAACCCCCTATTATGCTTTCTAACTAATGCATTAATGAGTCATGGAGATCCTTTAATATATGGTCCCAAATCTAAGGTCAACCATGGCTAACTCTATACATGTCCCGGAGGAGAAATTAAATAACCTCTCAACCTCGCACTCCTATAGAATTGCAATGAGTTCTAGGGATTCCAAGTGATAAACCCTATTCTTATGTATAAACCTAACCCTTTGGTATAGGTGGAAGGTCCCTAACCACAATTAAGACCTAGGGGCTAAAATCACTTCAACGATTTACTCCGTTGTACTCGCAACTAAGCCCCAGCGAAAGGTCATCCCTTAGCCCATTCACTCTACTATGGCCGCAAAGAACTCTTGGAACGTGGAGGTAGGATAGATCACACCGGAGGGAGAAAGGGGATGGTCCGCTAACTCTCGACTCGCCCTCTCAATCCCTCTCCAATCTGGCTTTGTCTAACTCTCGTGGTGTGTCACTCACTCACAAGAGTTACCAACATGAACTCTCAACCCTAGTGTCACTCTAGGGGAGTATTCAAACAATCAAGCCTACAAGATTGGAACTCACAATAAACATCAATTAATTGAAAGCATAATAAAGAAATTCAATTAAACGAATACATCCTAAGGTTCACAAATACCCAAGTACCCACTAGGGGTTTAGCTCTGCATGGAGCAAAGTATAATAGATAATGAAATTAAAAGTAAAGAGATGCAATCCATGGATGAAAAACCCCCTTGTGTTCAGTGTCAAAGGTCTTGTGGATCGGTTGTGTCTTCTTCAAAGGTCCCCCCTAGTCAAACCTAGTACACACCTCGCCGGATCGGTGTTGACGAAAGCTCCCCCAATAGCTCTCTTCCAAAGGAAACATGGTGTCGAAGGTCGTTAAACCTCTCCAAAGCCTTGCCAAAGCCTCTCCTAACCCTAGCTGTCGGCGCCTCCAAAGATGGGGAAAGGTGGAAGAGAAAGATAAGGGAAAAGATAGAGAAATCAGGGGCTGAATCGCGGCTTTTTAAAGGGTCGGAATCGGGCATCCACACGGCGTGATGGAATTTCCACACGCCTGTAGAATTCTCCGAATTCGATTTTTCGGCCGTAGTGAACGATGAATCTACTACGATGAAATTGTTACAATGTTTTGCTACGATGAATCTGCTATAGTACCCCCCCGCCAAAAAACACTCCCGAATCCACTTTTCATCAAGGCAACATAAACGGGCACACGTTTATGCCGTAGATAGCATCGTTTCTTCAATAAACGTGTTTATTGGTGAAGATCTTACTATCATTGCACAAGTTGGGATACTTATATGTGACTGCCTTCGTGCCCCTCCAACTCATTGTAATGGCTTGAATACATGGAGGTTGGCACAGATTCACGTATCTTAGAGCTCCACTTGTGTCTTTGCGTTGTTGCTTCTAAGATTCCACCAAATAGTGCGTACACGATCTACTTTTGGCTTATTTTCTTAAAACATAGCTTCAAAACCCTATATGCGCAAAAGAACACAAATACACATGTATTAGTGCTTAAACTTGATAAAAGTAATGCTCATTGTAAGGAAAGAACACTTCGCATTCTTATTACACAAGCACTTATCAAAGCTTTTGGGAAAAGGTGTACTATGCACCACTTGGACTTTGCTAAGTACTTGGGGATCTATGATGATGAGTTTATCAATTCCATGACTGGTACATTTATTAAGCTTGATTTCCCAAGTGAAGTGGGAAGAAGCAACTATTGGGCGACCTTGGCAAGTAGTGATCAGACCCGAAAGGCCTCGTGCATGGCAGACCCGACACACAGATTCATTAATGCTTTGATTGTTAGTTCTATTCGGGGCCTGGCTGATAGCAAGGGTGTGGTCACTCAATCTGATATGTACACTATGTATGGCATCTTCGAGCTGTGGCCTACTCACCTTGGCAACCTTGTCGCCGATGTATTTCTTCACCAGGGCTCGTATACCCGATTGGGATCTATATTTACTCGGCCCTATGTGACTAGGTTAATCCGTGGCATGGGCTTTATTTAAGCAGACACGAGGTATAACCATTGTAGGAGGTACAACACCCCTCGGGTAGGCGCACATAGGGGCGATAGGTTTGGTGATGAGCGTGCATGCGAGTGGCAGACCCACACATCACCAGGGCACTGGTGAGTCCACTCAGAGACACACAGAGCACACAGAGTCAGAGCTTGAGGGCACACCTGCTCCCACCCCCGGCACTACATCATTACCAAACATTGACATGAGACTGAGGATGATTGAGGGAGAGGTTCAGGCTGTGCGTCAGAAGCAGCGTGAGATTCGTGGCAAACTTCACCTAATCATTGAGGGGCAGCGTCGACTCGAGGCAGATTTTCACCGTTTCATCACCTCGTACTATGGTTCATCCTCGCACACTGGGACCATCTCTTCTTCGGCCATGCCACCACCACCGGCACTAGATAGTGATGAGTAGCAGCCTATTTGAGCATGGACACCTATCATTTACTTTAGTTTGCTTTGTTTTGTGTTTTGTATTTTGTTGAGTTGGAATGGTTCTTACCCTACCAACTTGTGATTGTCTAACTCTATGTTATCATCTTTGTGTTTTGTTGGCTACTCCCTAGTTTCTCCCGTGTGTTTGTATTGGTAAATTTTTGTGGAACGATGATGTCCCCTTTTTGCCTCGCAGGGCATTGAGAGAATTTGGTGAGCTCTCCTAGTTTTTAATGGAGGTCGGACGAGACATGTATTGCTCACCACACCTTTTGTTGTGTCATACCTCACGATGAGCACAAGTTGAACCGGGAAGTTCATTTTCACACTCCTCTATTATTTTCATTGCTTCATCTAGCATGCTTTTCATGATTAGTGTACATTGATTGCAATGTACAACACTAAGTGTGGGGATGGGTGTATTTGATGTATTAGTACCATTTGTTACATGCTAGTGCTACTTATGATGGCTTTGTTCATTCTTGTAAGATTCTTTTAGATTGGACTAATGATTGATGTGAGTTACTTGTTTTTTATGCTTTAGTGAATCCCATTTTACCGCTAGTATTGTCATGTGCACTGAATTTTTTTTGATGCCCTGGGAATAGCCAATGTGACTACTATAACTCTCTTTTATGCTTAACACACTACTTTGAGTACTTGGCCTTAGAACACTAAGTTCTATCCTTCAATGCACTCTTAAGAACTTCTAAGTCTTGTTGAGCTAATCCTAGTGTTTTGTCATGTAGAGTACTCTGAAGATGTGATCTAGGGTGAGTGTAAAAAAATAATAATAAAAATAAAAAACTAAAATAAAATTAAAGAAAAAATGATTCTATGTCAGTCTTCCTCTGTGCCTAACTAGCATGTGCACCCTCCAGAAAGATTTCAAAATGATGTTGGTGCAGTCAACGTTAGTCGGACTCAAAAAAAAGAAATGAATTATGAAATGAAAAAAAAAACTTAGTGATCTTTTTGAGTACCTACCTAAGGTTTTGAGAAGAAAGAGAATTCAGTTTCAAGCTAAAGATTTAGAAGGATCTTATTTGGCAATTGAAGTGGCACTTAGTAGTTTAAGACTTAGTATTCTTTGTAAGTGGAGTGAGTAGCATCTAGAGTTGTACTGATTGAAGTCCTTAGGCTAGACAAAATTAGGGCAAATGAGATATAAGATTCACTTACACGCCACAGATATATAAGGGGTGAGACAGGATATTTTTAGTATGCTTATTGACTATAATTCAACATCTATGTATCATTGTCCATTGCTTTTGGAGTCTTATATTTGCTTGATGCCAGAGCTAATGCATTTAGCCACTCTTCAGTCTCTTTGTTTTTCATGTGTTGATTACTTGGGGACAAGAAACGCTTAAGTGTGGGGATATTTGATAAGTGTCTAAATGTAGGTGTTTTCGTATATATATCGTATGCACTTTGCATGTATTTTGTGAGGTTTGATGCCCGTTTTGCGCTTAATCGTCTATTATTTGCTTTGTAGGGCATAAGGAAGCAATGGAGAACAAGAAGATATCATTTAGGCGAAAAGAGAAGAAAATAGGAATTTCATACTGGGTAGTATGGGGGGGTATGCACTGTAGCAGTAGAATGATTTGGAGTTGTCTGCCTAGATTTCCATACTACCCAGTATACGGGGCCATATGGAGGCCGTATGCATCCCGTATGAAACGCAAAGCTAGTGTTTTGGAGTACTATATGACCCCCATACGACCCCTATATGGCATGTATATTGTGGCTAGGGACCTTCCGCCTGGACCAAAGAGTTAGGTCTACATATAGGAAGAGGATTTATCACTTGGAATCCCTAGAACTCATTGCAATTCTATACGAGTGCGAGGTTAAGAGATTGTTCAGTTTCTTCTCCGGGGGATGTATAGGGTTAGACATGGTTGACCTTAGATTTGGGATCATGTATTAAAGGATCTCCACGACTCATTAATGCAAAATCACTATAGCTTGCACACTAGCACCTGGTGGATTTTTGAGTTAGGAATTGAATCATGGCATACAGCCTCAATGCTGCCCAGGATGATCACTGTAGCTATAGAAGAAGATGATTTGCTCGAAGCCATACTGGCTTAATGAGGTGCTCACTGAGCCAGTATAGACACTATTCTGAGAGCATTTGTGGAGATTGCCTACCCCAAACAGTGTCAATGAGGGGCTCAATGAGGACCTCATTGAGCCGGTATACCACCTCAATGAGGTCCTCATTGAGCTGGGGATACCACCAGGGATTGAGGCCATTTGGAGGTTATGATGAGTGGTATATAGGGTGATTTTGGGGAGGATTAAGGGGACTTTTTGGACAGTTTTTTGGCAGCCACCATTTGGGAGAAAGGAGAGGAATGAAGACATCATTTTGGGGAGAGTTTGTCTTGAGGCTTGGAAAGATCAAGGGGCTTGAACTTCAAGGGGAAAGCTTCATCATCAAAGGAGGAGGAGCATTCAGCATTCCTTGGGCTAGAAGAAGCATCATTCGGCCGACATCCTCCCTCCTCATCATCATTCAGACTAGGAAGTGCCATTTATGCATTTACTTCTTGTTTTTATTGTGTTTGAGATACTTGTTTGTGTGATGGCACACTAGACCACCAAGACCAACGGATGTAGGTGAACCTTGGGGGTTCATCGTGTATTTTGGATGCTTCACTTTTATTTGGAAGGCATTGGTGTGATTTATGGTTTTGCTCATTGTGTTTTATACCTAGAACTATTGTATGGAAAAATCCTTAGTTCTTGTTTGAGTTGTACACGTAGGCGTGGCCTACTCACGTGTACTAGATTATTGTTTGAGCTAGAAGGGAAGATCTTTGACCAACATGCCGAGAAATTTGATGTAGGTAGCCCCTCTGAACCATGAGGATGAATGATAAATGCTTGTGCGATAAGAATGCGAAGCATTCTTTACTTATGATGAGCATTACTTCTGTTAGGTTTAGTGCTAATACCTGTGTATTTATGGACTTTTATGCTGGTTGGGTTGTGAGGCCGATAATTTGCGAAAGAAGCCATTGTAGATCGTTTTACACATTATTTGGAGGAGATCTTGAGAAGGCTCAAACGCAGAGACATGAGTCATGTTTAGAATGATAGAATATATGCCAACCTCCTTGTATTCGAGCTAAGGCAATGATTCGGAGGGACATGAAGGCAGTTAGATCCAAGTATTCCGGCTTGTGCATATTTAGCAAGATCTCCACCAACGTGACCATTCATTGAAGAACAAAAGACGATCTACGACGTGAACGTGTGCCGGTTTACGTTACCTCGATGAAAGCATGGATTCCGCAGTATTTCGGGCCGTTACTGTAGCAGGGAAACACAGCAAATCACTGTAGTAGGTACTGTTCACAGACGGCAGAAGAAGGAGCAAAACAGAGCAGCCACACGGGCGTGTGGAAATTCCACATGCACGTGCGTTAATTCCACAGGCCCGTGTGGAATATCCACAGGGGCATGTGGAATCCCGATTCCAGCCCTTTTTGAGAGGTATTGGCTAGGGATTTGGAGAGGTTCTATGGCTCTGACATCGTCATCTCTTTGGAAGAAGGCTCGTAGGGGAGCCTCCGTCAAATTGATTTCAGCGAGGAATATCTTATATCGGACAAGGGGATCTTGCGACGAGTAGAAGACTCTCCACAAGACCGTCGCCATGACTATCGAGGTGGTTTTCCTATGGATTGCTTTCTTTTACATTTGATTTCATTATCGTTTGTATTGTGCTACATGGAGAGCTAAACCCCTAGTGGGTACTTGGGTATTTGTGAAGCCTAGGATAAATTAGTTTCATTGAATCTTTTTATTATGCTTTCAATTAATTGATGTTATTGTGAGTTCCAATCTTGAATGTTTGATTGTTTGAATACTCCCTTAGACTGACACTAGGGTTGAGAGTTCATGTGGTAACCCTTGTGAGTGAGTGACACACCACGAGAGTTAGACAAAGCTTGATTGGAGAGGGTTGAGAGGGTGAGTCGAGATGTACAGCAGCGTCCCCTTCCCCTCCGGTGTGATAGATTCTACCTCCGTTCCTCGAGTTCTTTATGGCCACAATAGAGTGAAATAACCTAATGGGTGATCCTCCGCTGGGGCTTAGTTGCGAGTGCAACGGAGTGAAGCGTTGAGGTGATTTTAGCATCTAGGGCTTAATTGTGGTTAGGGACCTTTTGTCTTGACCAAGGGTTAGGTCTCCAATTAGGAAAAGATTTATCACTTGAAATCCCTGGAGCTTAATGCAATCCTTCTTAACAGTGCGAGGTTGAGAGGTTGTTCAATCTCTCCTCCGGGACATGTAGAGGATTAGGCTTGGTTAACCCTAGATTCGGGGCCATGCATTAAAGGATGTCTCTGACTCACCATTGCATTAGTTAGGAAGCATAATAGAGGGTTCTTGCTCTTGAAACGATTTTTCTAGGCGGATCAATACCCGGGTACCCCATCTTTATCGATTGCCTTACCTTCTACTTTACTTTTGCTCTCTTTCGGGTTGTTTTACTTTTGAGAATTGAATCTTATCACACATATCACTATTCATCTTTCATATAGTTAAGAAGCAAATTAAGTATTTTTATTTCCTTTTCCTTGTGGATACGATACCCCACTCACCTGGGATTTATTACTTCGACAACTCAGTGCACTTGCGGGAAGCCTTGTCAAGTTTTTGGCGCCGTTACCGGCGAAAAGGTGTTTAGAGATACTTTGCACTTTTGTTTCCTTAGCTATTCCTTTATCCATTCTATTTCACATTTTCTTTTCTATCATCTTTCTAATTTGTTCTCCTTTTCTTTGATTTTCGAAGGATGATTTACATACCCGAATTAATCGACACCATCACCGGAATGGTTGAAAAGGTAGAGGAGTAAAATTCAAACATTTGAAGTACTGGACATACCGTGTTACTTTTTGCAAGAGTCGGATAACATTCAACATGTCGTGGAAGAATCAGCTGAAGAGTACATCGCCAGAATTTAGAAGCAGGACTGTGAATTAAATAGTGTGTTGGATCAGTTTGAGAGGTCCGCATTGGCATCATCGAGTGATCATTTAGAAGAAAGTTTGGAAGCAGTTCTCGATCAGTTCGCCTCATTTTATCGCGAACAAAGACAAGAACTTTTCTCAGTAGGGGTGTCATTCTCAGTAGGGGAGATTTTTGGTTTGAATACAGCGATAGTTGTTGATTACCATACAGAAATACATTCACAGTTGGGAGATGGGAAGAATAAAATTGAGCAGGAAACGAACGAGTTTGAGAAAATTGACAGGTTGAAGGAGATTAGGTTACGTCCATCAATTGATGAACTGCCAATCTTAGAGCTCAAGACCTTACCAGCACACTTGGAGTATGCTTCCTTTTGCACACATAAAATCTTAGTGGAATATGATTACAAGTCTGTAATCCAACCACAGTGAAGACTAAATCCAAACATGAAGGAAGTTGTCAAAGCAGAAGTAATAAAGCTACTAGATGCAAGAATTATTTATCCCATATCCGATAGTGCATGGGTGAGCCCAATTCAAGTGGTTCTGAAAAAAGGAGGCATGACGGTGGTAATCAATGAAAAGAATGAGTTGATTCCGACCAGGACAGTTAGAGGATGGCGAGTTTGTATTGATTATAGAAAACTAAATGACGCCACTCGCAAAGATCATTTCCCATTGCCATTTATAGATCAAATGTTGGAGCGTTTAGCAGGGCATCAATTTTATTCTTTCCTTGATGGTATGTTAGAATATTTTCAAATCCCTATAGCTCCAGAAGATCAGGGAAAAAGACCACTTTTACTTGTCCTTACTGTACTTTTGCTTACCAAAGAATACCTTTTGGGTTGTGCAATGCACCAGGCACATTCCAATGTTGTATGACAGCCATTTTTGATGATTTGTTGAAGGACATTATGGAGGTATTTATGGATGATTTTTCAGTATTTGGAAACTCTTTCGATAGTTGTTTGAAAAATTTAGAGAAAGCTCTAGTGAGATGTGAAGAAACGAACCTCGTCCTCAATTGGGAAAAGTGTCATTTCTTGGTTTAAGAAGGCATTGTCCTTGGACATAAGAAGTCAAAAGCAGGATGGCGGTGGACAAGGCAAAGATTAAGGTAATCGAGAAGCTTTCTCCACCTTCAAATGTAAAGGGGTCCGCAGCTTCTTGGGGCATGCAGGGTTTTACAGAAGGTTTATCAAGGACTTTCTCGAAGGTCACACAACCATTGACTAGCCTCCTAGAAAAAGATGCTCCTTTCAACTTTGGGGAATGATTGTTTAAGTGCATGATAAGTGCTTGTGTGATATGAATGGGAAGCATTCTTTCCTTATGTTGAGCATTACTTTTCTCGGGTTTTTACATTAATATGTGTGTTTTTATGTTACTTTTATGCAGGTAGGGTTGTGAAACAAATTATGAAGGAAAGAAGCCAATGTGGATCACAATGCACCGATTTTGGAGGAAATCTTGCTAAGGTATAAACGCGAAGATATAAGTCTGGTGCGAGATGCTAGAGTGTGTGCCAACCTCCCCGTATTTGAGTTTACACAACCATTTGGAGGGGCACAAGGGCAGTCACACTCAAGCATTCCGACTTATGCACATAGAACAAGATCTCCATCAACCTAGCCGAAAATGACAGTTTCAGAGAATCCACTCGGGCGTGTGGAAATTACACACGCCCGTGTGGAAATTCCGCACGGGCGCGTGGAGCATCCACGCCTGTGTAGTCGCCCGATTCCAGCCCTATTTAAGCCGATTCAGCCCCGATTTTGGTATTCTTTTCTTCATCTTTTCCCCAACTTGAGAGAGGGCTTCGGCTAGGGTTTTGAGGGGTATTGGCTAAGGTTTTGGGGAGGTTCTACGGCTCTGACATCGCGCATCGTTTTGAAGAAGGTTATTGGGAGAGCTTTCGTCGCCATCGATCCGGCGAGGTGTATCCTAGGCCGGACAAAGGATCCCTTGCGATGAGTAGAGGACTCTCCACAAGACCATCGACACGACCATCGAGGGGGTTTCTTTATGGATTCATTGCTTTTACATTCGATTTCTTTGATTGTACTTAGCTCCATGTAGAGCTAAACCCCTAGTGGGTACTTGGGTGATTGTGAACCCTAGGATGTATTCGTTTCATTGAACTTCTTTATGTTTGCTTTCAATAAATTGATGTTTATTGTGAGTTCCAACCTTGAATGCTTGATTGTATGAACATTTCCCCTAGAGTGACACTAGGGTTGAGATTTCTTGTTTGGTAACCTTGTGAGTGAGTGACACACCATGAGCGTTAGACAAAAGCTAGGTTGGAGAGGGTTGAGAGGGTGAGTCGAGAGTGCAGGGAGCGTCCCCTTTCCCTCCGACGTGATAGATTCTACCTCCGTTCCTCGAGTTCTTTGCGGCCATAATAGAGTGAATGGTCTAAGGGATGAATCTCAGCTGGGGCTTTTGTTGCGCTGCAACGGAGTGAAGCGTTGAGGGATCCTAGTATCTAGGGCTTAATTGTGGTTAGGGACCTTCACTCTGGACCAAAGGGTTAGGTCTATAATTAGGAAGAGATTTATCACCGGAATCCCTAGAGCTCATTGCAACTTTATTCGAGAGCGAGGTTGAGAGGTTATTTAATCTCTCCTCCGGGACATGAATAGAGTTAGGCATAGTTGACCTTAGATTTGGGACTATGTATAGAGTTTGTTCGATTCCTAGGTGAAGCATAATAGAGAGTTCTTGCACTTGAAGCGATCATCCTAGGTGAAGCATTATCCGAGTACCCCATTCTTTATCGATTGCCTTACCCTCTTCTTACTTTTGCTCTTTCACTTGTTGTTTTTATTGTTGAGAATTGAATCAATTTCACACTTATCACTATTGATATTCCACATAGCTAAGAACCAAATTAAGTATTTTCACTCCTTACATACATAGTCCCAAATCTAAGGTCAACTATGCCTAACTCTATACATGTCCCGGAGGAGAAATCGAACAAACTCAACACCTCGCACTCGCATAGAGTTGCAATGAGCTATAGGGATTCCAAGTGATAAATCTCTTCCTAAATATAGAGCTACCCCTTTGGTCCAGATGGAAGGTCCCTAGCCACAATTAAGCCATAGATACTAAGATCCTGTCAACGCTTCACTCCATTGCACGCGCAACTAGGCCCCAGTGGAGGTTCATCCCTTAGACCATTCACTCCATTATGGCCGCAAAGAACTCGAGGAACGGAGGTAGAATCTATCACGTCGGAGGGGAAAGGGGACGCTCCTGTACCTCTCGACTCACCCTCTCAACCCTCTCCAACCTAGCTTTGTCTAACGCTAGTGGTGTGTCACTCACTCACAAGGTTACCAACAAGAACTCTCAACCCTAGTGTCACTCTAAGGGAAATGTTCATACAATCAAGCATTCAAGGTTGGAACTCACAATAAACATCAATTTATTGAAACCATAATAAAGAAGTTCAATGAAACGAATACATCCTAGTGTTCGCAATCATCCAAGTACCCACTAGGGGTTTAGCACTCCATGGAGCTTAATACAATCAAAGAAATTGAATGTAAAAGCAATGAATCCATAAAGAAACCCCCTCGATGGTTGTGTCGATGGTCTTGTGGAGAGTCCTCTACTCGTCATCCAAAGAAACCCCCGTGTGGATTCTCTGTTTCTCTGATTTCTCGGCCGGCTCTGCTACAGTCTACGACCTGATTAACTTCCCAATTCCATACTTTCATCGGGGTAACGCAAACGGGCACACGTTCACGTCGTGAATCACTTGCTTCTTCAATAATGTACATGTTGGTAGGGCTCTTGTTCTTATATGCATAAGTCGGAATGCTCGAGCGTGACTGCCTTTGTGCCCCTCCAAATAGATATGCTCACTCGAATGCGAGGAGGTTGGCACACACTCTAGCATCTCACACCTGACCTATGTCTTCGCATTTGAACCTTAACAAGATCTCCTCCAAAATAGTTGCATTATGATCCACATTGGCCCATTTCCTTCATACTCGGCCTCAAAACCCTACCTGCGTAAAAGTAACATAAAACACACATATTAATGTAGAAAACTGAGGAAAGTAATGCTCAACATAAGGAATGAACGCTTCGCATTCATATCGCACAAGCACTTATCAGCAATCAAGGCCATGAATCTTTACTTGCACAAGTCGAGGGAACAGAGAATGCTACATCTTAATGAGCTGGATGAGTGGAGGATGAAAGTATATGAGAATGCAAGGATTTATAAGGAAAGAATTCGGAAATTGCATAACAAGCATATTAAAAATCCAAAGGAGTTCAAGGTGGAAGATCAGGTGTTGCTATTCAATTCTCGTCTACGTTTATTTCCGGGGAAGCTCAAGTCCAGATGGTTTCGCCCTTACACGATGACCAAAATTTCACCTCATCGGGCTGTAGAGATTACACATTCGAAGAAGGGTATGCTTAAGGTAAACAGACATTGGCTGAAACCATACCATAGGGGAGAGGTTAGTAATGCCAACAAAGAAGTATTCTTCCTTCATGAACCCCCGTGAGGACAGACAACGTACGTCAAGCTTAGTGACGTTAAACAAGTGCTTCTTGGCAGGAAACCCATATATTTACAGTTTTTCCCAGTCATAGTTTAGTTTTGCATGAATAATTTGTTAAGTGTTGGTGTCTTCATGTTTAGATGCTTGTGTTGTTTTCATTTTGGTGGATTTCTGTGTCATCGTGTGTTTTCATGTGGATTTGGTGAAGATTTATTCGCTTGAGCTTGTTTCTATTGTTTTTCGCTGTTAATTGTGTCATAAAAGAGTAGGCTCTGAATGTGTAAACATGTTCAAAAAATTTCTGCAGAGCCTACAGAGTTGTTCAAGTTATCTAGAGAAAACGGATGGGCATGTGGAATTTCAACATGCCCGTGGGGTTGTATTGCGAGCTCATCCAGAGAAGGCACAGGGGCGTGGACTCGCCCATGTGGGCAACCTTGTGACCAACGCATGGGCGTGAGTATTTTTTGCACGCCCATGCGGATTTCTGTAGACAATCCCTTCTCCATCCCGAGAGGGCACAGGGGTGTGCGAATGCCCTTGTGAGTTGGACCTGTGATTATCCACGATCGTGCAGAATTTCCCCACGGGCGTGCGAAACACTTAGTGATTTTCTCTCGGTTGGACAGAGAGTGCACAGGGCCGTGCGGCTTTCCCCTTTGGGTCGGGCGCACGGGGGTGGGATAATTTTCCACATGCCCGTGCGAGCATTTTCAGAGACAGCAAGAGCTATCCCGAGAGAACACAGTGGCGTGCGTCTGCCCCTGTGGCTCTCCGTTATAGAGACACAGGGGCATGTGGAATTTCCACACGCCTGTGCGGATATACAGAACTCCAAGGGGAGCGAGTTCTTTTTTAAAAAAAGACTTGTTTCTCTTCATCTACATCCTCTACACTCTCTTCAGAATACTCTAGCATTGGTTTCTAACCTCATACTGCCGATTTTGGAGGATTTTTTTCACTTGGTTTTCTTGCCTATTCTGATTCTCCTCATCTCAACTTGTTGGTAATTGATGCCCGTTTAAGTATAAATTGGTTATTTCGGTGTTGCAGATCATAAATGAGCCGAACGAAGCTCAAAAATGCAAATTGGACGAATTCAACACCAAAAATGGCATTTTTGCGGTGCCTGCACTGTAGATGAGTACTGTAGCACCGACACTTTTTCTGGACAAAATGGCAGTGAGCTTCATGGGCTCCATAGGCCCGCATGTTGCCCATATGGACCTGACGGGATATATATTGGGCTGATTTTCTAGGGCAAAAGGGAGAGCTTTTTTTAGAGGGGAAGTTTTTCTCTTGGGCCTCTTAGGCCGCCACCACACTCTTCACGCCGGCGATCTATTATGCAAGACTTCACCAAGAGGGACACAAACATTGGAGGAGAAGATAGGGAAAAGATCCCAGGCATCAAAAGCATCATTTGAGGGGAGATCTCTTCAAATCTTCAAGATCTTCACCATCCAAGGGGATTTAAAGCTAGAGGGAGTAGTTCTTGCTTATTTTCTTCTTTACTTGTTCCTTGGACCTATATGAGCATTCCTCTTTCATGAGGAACTAGCTTATTTGTGATTTGGACATGATGAACTCTAGGGTTGAATGTTTGTAATTTGGATGATCATCTTTATTGATGCATTGTTGGATTTTGTATTTCTTTTATGGAATCTTGTAGTTTGTGGTTCAAGTCTTGTGTACTTTGATGTGTTGATTTGCACGAGAACTCTGTATTTGACTTCTAGGTTGTACTTGGTTGCGTGATCATCACCCTTGTACTAGACACACTTGGCTTGGAAGGGACCATCGGGTATTTTGTACCCCTCCGGTAATTAGGGTTGTACCTCGTTTGAGTATCGACCCTGATTAGAGATTACCCAGAGTGTAATGCAATCATACGAGGATTTGGACGGAAGCAATTCTGACCCAATACTTGTATGGGATTAGGGTTCAATTGCCGTGACCATCTGGTTGAGCTAATTTAGGAGTCTCTTGGCCAACTACCATCGCACATTTCATCCTAAATTCAGGACTTAATGACAACCCTAGGGGGATTCGTTGCCCAAATCACTCCCTTCAGTGTTTGATTCTCCCTTGAGTTCGTATTGTGTGTAGTAGTATTCCGGATTTCATTGTAGATAATTCTTTCTCTTTGTAGAATTACTGTTTATCTTTCGAAGTGTTAGGCTAGAAAATAGACGAAAAGGAAGTAATAGTAGCTCCTTGGGCCCTGGGAATACGACCGGCTCATGCTCGCACGAGAGGTATTACTTGGTGACCCGTGTGCTTGCGGATCTCACATCAAGTTTTTGGCGCCGTTGCCGGGGACACAAGGAATACTAGGAAAACCTGTAGTCTATTGCTCTAGTCATTTATCTTTTTTGTTGTAAATATCCATCTTTATATTTATCTTTTACCATGTTGTGCATATTTATTTATTTTGTTTCTTTGTTCTTTTCTTTGATAGCTTACTGTTGTTAGTTTCTTTTTTCTTTTTATTACACAGGGCCATGGACTTCGAAGAAAAATTGTTGGCCGCTAAAATGTCTGCACTTGAAAAACAGATGGAAGAATTAGATACCATGAGAGCACACCTAAGCAATCCGGCCATGGATTTTGAAGAAATATTATTAGCCTCTAGAATGTATGCACTTGAGAAACAAATGGAATAATTTGATGCCAAGAAAGCACACCAATGCAATCAATACACTGATGTTTATAATCCATATTGGGGAGGGCACTCACACTCTTCGACACATCATCATACTCAACATTCGGAGTACCCTCACCAGAGATTGCAACAACAACCCTCATTTCAAGAACCGTGTCATTACCAACCTCCAGTCGACCATACTAAGCAACTTAATCAATGGGGATTCAATACGCAAGATGTGTTCGCCAAATTCATAATGCAAACTGATGCTGAATTTAAAGGCATGGATACTTTAACTTTTAATGCCTGACCATCTTTTCATAGTATGGTGAACAAGATTAGAGAGTCTTCTAAGATATTGACCGAGTTACCACGAACTATAAATTCCCTATCTGAAAATGGTACAAGGAATGAAGAGAAAAATAGTGAAATTGAGGTGGAAACCGATATTGAGGTGTTGGAGCTTGAAGAAGCAAATGATGTAGCATCAGTACCTTTTGAGCAAATGGTAGAAGTTCCACTTCAATGGGCAATTGAAGAAGAAAAGTGGGAAGGATGACATCATGGCCATAAAAACATGTGAGGAAGTAGAAGACACTCCATCAACCACAGTTGAAGATGCTACTTGCCTCAATGTAGATTTTTCCATCCATCCATCAATTTTAGTCAAGTGCAAAAACAAAATTCCGGGAATTGTATTCGAAGATGTGGGTACTAAGCTAAGATCATCATTGAACCCACCCATGCCGGGCTTGGACAATCCCAACCAAAAATTTTTCCTTGGTGGGCCAAGAAAAGTTTATGGGCAATTGAAGTTCATCACAACAAGGTTGAGAGAAAAATTGTGGATAGGATGTTGAAGCTCCCAATTAATCCACCAATGCAAATCTTGACAAGTTCTCAATTAAAGTTGTTCCCTTGGAGACCCAAACAACACTTATGGGTAGTTCAAGGCAATCTAACATTGGTCGAGGAAGAAGATTCGGGTAGGAGGTTGAAACCGTCCAAGGACCCATCTATGCCAAACTTGAATAATTCTCGACCGAACCTTTTTCCTTGGAGGCCAAAGAAACTTTGTGGTGGGGTACTCAAAGGAATTCTTGGCGGGATCAAAGAAGAAGCAGGGAGGATGCTTAAGCCATCTAAGGAGCTGCCCAAGTTTAAATTGCACAACTCCCGGCCCAAGCTTTTTCCATGGAGGCCAAAAGGTAACTCGTGCTTGGCTTTCAACTTGACACCATCCCGGAAGGTACGCTTTATTTTTTTTGGTAGTTCTTACGCCAATTCTAGCCGGGATGAACACACCATCTTCAAGCATACCTAAGGTAAGAGAGAGGTACTTCGAGCTAATAACGTTAAACAAGCGCTTCTTGGGATGCAACCCAAGTTTCAAATCCATTGTTTTCATTTTTTCGTTTTCTAGCTGCTTGTTGAGTTTAATTTGTTGTGTTTATTGTTGTGTGATGTTCGTATGTTTGTTTGTTTGAATAATCGATGCTTATCTTATATTTATGAATCTTATCTAGTGGATTGGCATTGTTTGATTATGTTTTAATGTATATTTAAGTGTTATAAATGTTGTAAATTAGTTTTGCTCTAAGTTTCATGGGAGCCTATGCCAAAATTTTGCTTTTCCAAGTCTTCACGGGCTGCATACGGCCCGTATGGAACATTTTTGTGCTCCGTAGGGGCCTCTGGGGTGTCATGCTCCCGTGAGGCAGCCTATGAGGCTTATAGCCTCAGGGGCTAGAGAAGGACAGAAACTTTCACGGGCTCCATGCGCCCGCATGGAGCCCGTATGGCTTGCGGGCTGGAATTTCCAGCCTTAAGTAGCCACCTTTCTCTCCCTTTTTCTCACTCATTTTTCATCCATTTTCTTTCATTCTTTCACCATTTTTCTTCATTTTTCTTCCTCTTCAGTCCTCTCCTACCTCTTCTAACTTAGATCGTGTGGTTTAATTGAGGTTTTACCATCTATTTGACTGATCTTCATCGATTCAAGCTCTTAAGCCCTAGTTTTTGTTTTGGAGCAACCTTGCCTCTTCTTCTTGATCGTGCATGCTTATCTTACTTCAAACCATGAAGAATGTTTTAGGGTTCTTTGATATTAGATTTATTTGAATTTTGAGCCATGGTTTGTAAATTTTTGGGCTTCAAAAATGGGGGAAATTCTTGCAAAAATTAAGTCCGAGCTACAGTAACTTTTGAATGTTTCTTATATTGAATTTGTTTGACACTTGTAGCATCTTTGAAAACCCCTAGAAACACTTGCAGTAGAGAGATTTAGATATCATGATATTGATTGAACAAAGAACTTGCATGGACTTTTGTTTTCATAGTTTTTATAGTTTTTGTTTGTTTGTGCTCCCTACATATTTATTTGTGAGATGAACTATGTTTTTTTTGACATTTGCAGGGCTCAAGATATGAGCTTTATTCTCACCACCGATCAAGAATTGAACGTACCCCTTGTTCATGCATGTATTGCACAATCTTCATCAACAAAATGAGCCAGTCTCTTTACCCTTCCCTTTCATGCTTCATTTAATTATTACGAATTCTACACCATGTTCTGCTGATTAGTGTACATTGAGGGCAATGTACGATTCTAGGTGTGGGGATGGGTTATTTGCATGCTTACTTCACCGGTGATAGCTATGATTTATTGTTAAGAACCTCTTGGCTTGAATGAATGATAGTAATGAGTTGTAGTGTTATTTGTGCTATAAGGAAGTCATGTTTTCTCTCTAGCGCTTTCTTCACAACTTTGACACAGAACTTCTACCTTGTTTGCCCCAGCTATCCCACTACTTTGATTTAATGTGTTAGAGTGGTAAATTCATCCCTCAATGGTTTTTTAAAAGCTTTTGGTTCTTTTGTTCATTTTTCTTTATCCCTAAGTGAAGTTTTGCATGAAGTTGCTCAGGAGACATGTATATAATTGTTATCTAAAAAAAAATTGAAAAATGAATAATGAGTCTATGTCAGTATTCCTCTGCTAATTTAGCATGAATTTGTCTATGTAGATTGTAATCAAGTAAGTTGGGTGGCTTTTATGCCTAATCAGCATGTGCATCTTTCTGAAAGATTATAAGATATTTTGTGCAGTCTACGTTAGGCGGACTCGGGAAAAAAAGAAAGAAAAAAAAATAATGATAATAAAGAAAGAAAGAAGTATTTATTCTCCTGGACTCAATCATGCATTCACTTAGATACTAAAGTGTTGAATGTGGACCGAAGGACTCTTGACTTATTATTGAGGGTGTCTTTAACATTTCTAACACCGGTAGTCATTGAATGTGGCATGAATAGGGAGAGCGAGGGATGAAGTATGCACACACTCACAAGGAAAGCACTCTAGAGGAATCATGACTATCTCTACTGAGTTGGTTATTGTGCAACTCATTTTCTTGATTTCATTTCATCTGTGCCTATGGGGTTCTTTACTATTTGAGCTTGAGGTCATACATTTAGCCGTTTATCTTCTTGCCCATATTCTTTCATGTGTGTTTGCTAGGGGACAAGCAAACACTTAGGTGTGGGGATGTGTGATAAACGCCTAAATGTATGTATTTTATAAGTATTAATCTTGTATTTTTTGTGTATATTTTAATGAATTGATGCCCGTTTAAGTATAAATTGGTTATTTCGGTGCTGCAGATCTTAAATGAGCCGAACGAAGCTGAAAAATGCAAATTGGACGAATTCAACAACAAAAACGGCATTTTTGGGGTGTCGGCACTATAGCCGGCATTCGGCTGTGAGCTTCACGGGATCCATGCGTCCGCATGGGTGCCTGTGAGGTTTGCTGGAATTTCACAACTCTGTAGCTGAGTACTGTAGCACAGACACCTTTTCAGGACAAAATGGCAGTGAGCTTCACGGGCTCCATGCGCCCGCATGGTGCCCATATGGACCTGACGGGATATATATTGGGCTGATTTTCTAGGGCAAAAGGGAGAGCTTTTTGGAGGGGGGAGTTTTTCTCTTGGGCCTCTTAGGCCGCCGCCCCACTCTTCCAGCCGGCAATCTAATAACGCAAGAGTTCACCAAGAGGGAGACAAACTTTGGAGGAGAAGATAGGGAGAAGATTCTAGGCATCAAAAGCATCATTTGAGGGGAGATCTCTTCAAATCTTCAAGATCTTCACCATCCAAGGTGATTTAAAGCTAGAGGGAGTAGTTCTTAGTTATTTTCTTGTTTACTTGTTCCTTGGACCTGTATGAGCATTCCTCTTTACATGAGGAACTACCTTATTTGTGATTTGGACATGATGAGCTCTAGGGTTGATTGTTTGTAATTTGGATGATCATCTTTATTGATGCATTGTTGGATGTTGTATTTCTTTTATGGAATCTTGTAGTTTGTGGTTCAAGCCTTGTGTACTTTGATTTGTTGATTTGCATGAGAACTCTGTATTTCAACTTCTAGGTTGTACTTGGTTGCGTGACCATCACCCTTGTACTAAACACACTTGGCTTGGAAGGGATCCATGCACAAATACACCATGACCATTGGGTATTTTGTACCCTTCCAGCAATTAGCGTTGGCCCTAGTTTGAGTATCGAGCCTGATTAGAGATTTTCCTGAGTGTAATGCAATCATATGAGGATTTGGGCGGAAGCGATTCTGACATAATACTTGTATGGGATTAGGGTTCAATTGTCGTCACCATCGGGTTGAGCTAATTTAGGAGTTTCTTGGCCCAACTACCTTAGTTTGTTTCTTTGCTTTACTTTTGATGCAAATGAGTTTGTTTGATTGTAATAAGTTGGGAAGGGGATGCCCTACCAACCTTGTGTAGAAATTTGCTACTCTTTATCTAATACTTGTGTGTTTGGACTACTCTCTAGTATTTATTTTTGCAATCTTATATTTTTGTTTGGAATGATGATGCCTCTTTATGCCGTGAAGGGCATTAAGGGAGGTTGGTGAGCCTTCCCACATTTCATGGAAGCCGGACCCGACATGCAACGCTTGCAACACCTTTTGTTCGGGTTACATCTCGCCGGATGCACAAGAATAACCGGGGAAGTTCGTTCCACCCTCCTCTATTGTTTCATTGCATATATTATTATGTTTTTCATGATTAGTGTACATTGGGGACAATGTACAACACTAGGTGTGGGGATGGGTGTATTGTATGTATTAGGGTGATTATTTACATGCTAGTGTAGCCATGATGCCTTGTTCATTATTGTAAGACTCTTCTAGCATGGTTTAATGATCGATTTGAGTTACATACTTGTTGTTGTACTCTATTGAATCTTGTTTCACCTCTAGTATTATCTTGTGCACTGAATCTTTTGTTGATGCCCTGGGAATAACCAACATGACTACTCTAACTCTCTTGTATGCTTAACACACAACTTTGCGTATTTGGTCTTAGAGTACTAAGTTCTTTCATTTAATGAACTCTTAAGAACTTTTGAGTCTTGTTGAGCTAGCCTTAGTTTTGTGGCATGTAGAGTAGTCTGAAGACATGATCTAGGATGAATGTGAAAAAGAAAATGATGAAAAAAGAGAGAGAGAATGAATGAAAAGAGAAAAATGAATCTATGTTAGTATTCCTCTGCTAATGAAGCATGAATACATCAATGTAGACTGTAATCGAGTAGTTGGGTGGCTCTCGTGCCTAACCAGCATGTGCACCCTCCAGAAAGATTTTTTGGTGCAGTCTATGTTAGTCGGACTCGAAAAACAAAGAAAAAAATGAAATGAAATGAAAATAAAAACCCTAGTGATCTTGTTGGCTACCTACTAGAGGCTTTGAGAAGAATAGGGAGTTAGTTAGAGTTCAAGACTTGGAAGGATCTTACTTGCTCATTGGAGGAGCACTTAGCATTTTAAGACTTAGTACTCTTACCTGTGGAGTGATTAGCATCTAGAGCTGTACTGATTGAAGTCAGTAGGCTAGACTAGTTCAGGGTAGATGAAATACGAGATTCACACACATGGCACAAACATATAAGAGGTGAGACAGGATCTTTCCTTTGTGCTTAATTTTTGTAACTCATTATCTGTTATCATTTTCCTATGCTTGTAGAGTCTTGTATTTATTTGAGCCGGAGGTAATACATTTAGCCACTTATCTTTATCTTTGTTTTTCATGATGTGTTTGCTTGGGGACAAGCAAATGCTTAGGTGTGGGGATATTTGATAAGTTTCTAAATGTACATATTTCTGTATATGTATTTGTCGCTTCTAGCATGTATTTTTACTAGAATTGATGCCAGTTTTGTGTTTAATCGTGTATTATTTGCTTTGCAGGGCACGGGAACGCCATGGATGACACGAAGATTTAATTTGTGCGAAAAGGAGAAGAAAACCAGGTCACAGTACTGTAGCGTATTCCCTGTAGTAAAAGGCTGTAGATGGAGTACTGTAGCACCTGGAGAGTTTTCAAGGCAGAATCTGAATCATGGCATATGGCCTCAATGCTGCCCGGTATAGAGCCCGGGCTGATCACTATAGCACAAAGGAAGTTAATTGATTGAAGGCGTACTGGCTCAATGAGGTGCTCATTGAGCCAGTATGGATACTATTTGGAGTGCATATGAAGAGTTTTCTTGCCCCGAACAGTGTCAATGAGGAGCTCAATGAGGTCCTCATTGAGCCAGTTTACCACCTCGGGATTGATGGATCTTGGAGTAATGAGGAGGGATAAAAAGGGTGTTTTTGGGGGAAGAAAAGGAGGACTTTTGGGGAGAGACATTGAGGGTTCTTGGAGCCACCACTTGGGAGGAAGGAGAGAAAGGAAGACATCATATTCTTGGAGATTTTGCTTGAAGCTTGGGAAGATAAAGGGCTTGAACTTCAAGGGGAAGCTTCATCATCAAGGGAGGAGAAGCATTCGGCACCTTTAGGGCTAGAAGAAGCGTCATTCGGCCGACATTCTCCTTCCTCTTCATCATTCGGACTAGGGAGTGCCATTTATGCATTTACTTCTTGCTTTGGTTGTGTTTGAGACATTTATTTGTATGATGGCACACTAGATCCCCAAGGCCACCAGATGTAGGTGAACCTTGGGGGGTTCATCATGTATTTTGGATGCTTCACTTTCATTTGGAATGCATTGGTGTGATTTGTGGTTTAGCTCATGTTATTTCAAGCCTAGAACTATAATATGGAGGAATCCTTAGTTCTTATTTGAGTTGTATACGTAGACGTGAACTACTCACGTGTACTAGATCATCATTGAGCTAAAATGGGAGATCCTTGACCAACATGCCGAGAAATTGGATGTAGGTTGCCCCTCCGAACCATGAGGATGAACTTAGGTTAAGTGCGTCTTTATTTTGCGATCTCCATGTGCTTAATGCAATCATAGGAATATGATTAAGGAGAAATCCTTGTCATAATTTGTATGGGATTAGGGTTTGACTACTGAGAAATCGGGGTTGAACTATTGTTGAGTTTAGTCGGCCTAAATCACCCATGTCATCTATTCTTATGCTTCCATACATCATGATGAATCCCTCTTGGGAATCCTCATCCCTAGGCCTGTTCTTATCATTATTGCTCTTGTGGTTTCCTTGCTTGTTGTGGGACTGCTATACTTGTATTCTTAATTACGTTATTGCATGTACTAGAGTAAGAACATGTTAGAGTTTTAAGGTTAGAAAATAAGCGATGGAGGAGTAATAGGAGCTCCTTAGCCCCGTGGAATACTATGACCCCTGTGTCACTCACAGGGTATTACTTGACGATCTCGTACACTTGTGGGCGATCAATCAATACCCCGTCTCTATACCTGCAGATCATACCGATCAATCGTATGGTCTCCAGGCCGAGGGGTGCAGGTATGATCGTCTTCTCAGCCCCTCGAATGGCGTCCAGTAGACCCATCCTAATGATGAGTCTACTAATGTATGGTCCTGAGAAAATAACTCTAATCCTAGCGTATTGCCCCTGGTACCTCAGATACTCACCTATAATGTGCTAAAGATAGATTGGCTGACTTTACAACATGGAGTACAGGTATAATGGCTCATGTCTGCTCAATACCCCTGTGCTATCACCATGGCCATTCACCGACCTACTCAGAATGGCATGCAAGTAGCGATATGCAGGTCGAGCAAGGCATGTTACCTTGGACATAATGCTCTATACGCTCTCTGCTGGGTCAAAGCGCAAAGATAGTCTTTCGGCAACTGAGTGTATTCCTCTGTATCTGTGAATGCCTCATTGTATAGTCCTAGTAGAATCAAAAACTAACTGATGCTCATGCTATTGTGATGTCCAAATGGTCTAAATTGGATCGTGTCGATGCTCGAGACACAGCTACAAGAGCAATCAAAATCAAACGATGAGAGCACCTCTAGTGTAAGCATGCGGATAGCTGGCTCCCTGATCAACAGTAAACATCACCAACTACCCGCTGAGAGGAGCTCATCACCCTCATTGGCCATGTCATCAGCTAACTTCACCTCCCTGATTTAGCTCAAATCTGGAAATCACATCTGACCGAACTTGAGCTTCGATAAATGCTCGAATCGAGCCTGGTGCTCGAGATTCAAGAACTCTATATACTCTGACTTAGGTGAGGCCTCTCAAGGACACTTGCCAGCTACTTTCTTAGTCCTTGGTGCCATACCTACAAGTCTTGAAAAGAAAATTGATCAAATAAACTCACAAAACAAAACTGCATGAATCCACAAGGTCATGTGGAAATTCCACACTCCCGTGTGGATCCAAGGGGCATGAAAACCGCTCGGCCGCACGCTAAAAACCAAAAATACAACCTAAAATCCTTTCTAAACTCATTCTAAACATTCATCAACCATTTAATAAAAACAACCAAGCACATGCACCAGTTTAATTGAGAGAAATTCAACATTTGGCAAAGAAAAGAGAGAACAAGGGTTTACTGACGAAATAAAGAATGAAAATTTGAAATCGGCCAGAAACTCGGGTAAAATCCCTCTAAAATGATGGTGTGAAGTCGGGATAGTGCAAGGATGTGATCTCAAAGTGTTTGTGAGTGAGAAGATGAAGAAACGCGAAGAGATTTTTAAAGCAAAACCTGCACCTCTTGGTGTTCTGTACATTCACACGTGCGTGTGGAAATTACCCATGCCTCGAGATAGCACACTTTTGTTCTGAATGCATCAACATGGACATGTGAAAATTCCCCATGCCCGTGTGCCCGAATCATAGGGCACCCACACGCCCCTGTGGCTCCTCTGTCCACACAAGAAAGTCATTTAAGTGTTTCACATGCTCGTGTGGAAATTCCACATGGGCATGGATCTTCACAGGGCCCATCACATGGGCACATGCCCCTATATCTTGTTGGGATGGCGAGGTCTTCTCTGCAAGAAATCACATGGGCAGTTGGAAATTACCCACGCCCGTGTGTAATGCACAAGTTTAGTGATAAACTCCTAAATGTATGTATTTTGCAAGTATTTATTATCTATGAATTGTGTATTTTATTAATGAATCGATGCCCTTTTGGTCTAAATTGTGTTATTATTGCATTTCAGGCCTACATGAAGCCCTGGGGGACTCAGCGACGCGATTGGGGATGAATTCGGCATCAAAACGGCGTTCCGAGCCGGGGATACTATAGCGGAGTACTGTAGCAGCTTTACTATAGCAGTTACTATAGCTCATCACGGGCTTCTCTTCAGAAAATTGGATATCCCGAGGGGTCGGTATATGGCCGGTATATTGACCCGTTTACCCATCTTGATCAGGGCATATAAAAGCTTTGTTAGGGCATCATTTGGGGGACTTTTGGCCACCACTCTCCACCATCATTTTCTAGAGCTTTAAGTCTGTGGAAGAAGGCAGATCTGAGGGGCAAATTGAAGATGGAAGAAGGTTACACTCAAGGAAAATGATTTAGGAGCTCGCCGGCATGGATCCAACGAGTTCTCATCAGCACCTTCTAGTCTTCATCTTAGGGGAGTTTGTTATGAGCTTTTCTTTTTAAATTATCTCCTACACTTGCTCCTTTGTTGATAATGAACTAGACTCTCAAGGTCACTGGGCATCCGGTAAACCTTGGGATGAACTTGCTTGTATGGATGCTTGATTTACAATTATGGTATTTGTGTGGTTTGTGATCTTTGCTTGGTGCTCTTTTATGTGTTGTTTTGCATGAGAACTCTGTGATCCAACTTCTAGGTTGTATTTGGTGTGAGACCATCACCCTTGTACTCGACACACCTTGCTTGGAAGGGATACATGTATGAATACACCATGACCATTGGGTATTTCATACCCCTCCAACTATTAGGGTTGTACCTAGGTTGAGTTTCGCGCTTAATTTGTGATATCTGTACTTGTAATGCGATCGTAGGAGGATTTGGTCGGAAGAGATTCCAAGCCAATACTCTTATTGGATTAGGGATTACCATCGTGACCATCGGGGTGATCTATTTTTGGAAGTCTCTTGGTCCAACCACCACTGCCTTTGTAATTCTAACATCCATCTAGCTTTAGTAGTGCCGAGGAGATCCTCACCCGGGGACCTAGCACTTTCATTGTTACTTGCTTCCTTAGTATGTTTATGTGGTGAGCCTTAGCCCATGTGTTTATAGCTTTCTCATTGTTATTTTCCTTATCTTGTTTTAGTCCTATATTTGGTAGACTAGACAGTGCTGTCTAGGGGGAAGTAATAGCAGCTTATGAGAACCTAGGGAATACGACCCCTGTGTCATGCATAGTGTATTACTTGATGACCCGTGCACTTGCGGTCTCATCAAGTTTTTGGCACCGTTGCCGGGGAACTCCACGAATGCTAGGAAAACCTTTAGCTCATTGCTCTAGTTATTTATCTTTGTCGTTGTAAATATTTGTCTTTGTATGTGTCTTTTACCATTTTGTGCATATTTAGTTATTTTGTTTCTTTCGTGTTTTCTTTGATAGCTTATTCTTGCTAGTTTTGTTTATTTACACAGGGGCATGGACTTTGAAGAAAAATTGCTTGGTGCTAAAATGTATGCACTTGAGAAACAGATTGAAGAATTAGATGCCACGAGAGCACACCAATATAATCTGGCCCTGGATTTTCAAGAAAGATTATTGGCCGCTAAAATGTATGCACTTGAGAAAGAAATGGAAGAACTTGATGCCAAGAGAGCACGCCTTAGCAATCCATATCCTGATGTTTACAATCCATATTGGGGAGGGCACCCACACTCTTCGGCACCTCATCATACCCAACAATGGGAGTACCCTCTTGATGGATTGCTACCATTACCCTCCTTTCAAGAACCCTGGTACTACCAACCTCCTGTAGACCATAGTAAATAACTCAATCAACGAGGGTCTCAGCGCACAAGATGTGTTTGCAAGATTCATGATGAATGCGGATGCGGAGCTTGAAGCCATGAATACCGTAATTTTTAATGCCCAACAATCTCTTCAAAGTATGGAAAACAAGATGGGAGAGTCTTCCAATATATCGACCAAGCTGCCACGAACTACTAAAGACATATATGAGAATGACATTAGAAAGGAATAGAATAAGGGTGAAATTGTGGTGGAAGTTGGTATTGAGGTGTTGGATGTTGAAGAAGCAATTGTTGTACCACAAATACCTTTTGAGCAAATAATTGATGTTCCACCTCAAGTTGAAACTAAAGAAGATAAAGCAAAGGATGAGATCATAGACGTCGAGACATTTGATGAAGTTGAAGAAATTCCATCGACCACATTTGAAGACACTACTTGACTCAAATTCGACCATTCCATCAAACAATTAATAATTTTCAAGTGCAAAGAAGAAATTATGGGAATTGTATTTGAAGATGTGGGTAAGATGCCAAGGTCATCCTTGAACCCACCTATGTCGGGCTTGGACAATTCCCAACCAAAAGATTTTTCCTTGGCGGCCCAAGCAAATGTTATGGCCAATTGAAGTTCATCACACCATGGTTGAGAAAAATATTGTCGATAGGATGTTGAAGCCACCAATTGATCCACCTATGCATGGCTTAACAAGCTCTCAACCAAACTTGTTCCCTTGGAGACCCAAACAACACTTACGGGTAGTTCAAGGCATTTTGACATGTGTTGAGGAAGCAAATGCGGGTATGAGATTGAAACCTTCCAAGGACCCGCCAATGCCGAGCTTAAACAACTCCCGGTCCAAGCTTTTTCCATGGAGGCCAAAAGGTGACTCATGCTTGACCTCCAAATTTGCATCATCCCGGAGGGTAAGTTTCGTATTTCTTGGTAGTTTTTATTCAACTCTTAGCCAGGATGAACACACCATTTTCAAGCCTTCCTAGGTAAGAAAGAGGTACGTCGAGCTAATGACGTTAAATAAGCGCTTCTTGGGAGGCAACCCAAGTTCTTTTAATTTCTCA
The DNA here is from genome assembly GCF_009730915.1 of Dioscorea cayenensis subsp. rotundata. Lineage (NCBI taxonomy): Eukaryota > Viridiplantae > Streptophyta > Magnoliopsida > Dioscoreales > Dioscoreaceae > Dioscorea > Dioscorea cayenensis. The sequence goes on along the minus strand of NC_052486.1, from coordinate 13,603,307 downwards.
TATTCTTTTTCTCATTTGTGTTGTTTTGCTTAACATGTACTCTTTGTGTGGTTTGGTTGTAATTGCATTTTCATCATTTTTCTTAGTTCTTTAGCCTTTGTGTTTTCTTGTTTGTCACGTGGTCTTTGAGAAATTCTTATTCTTGATGCATGTTTGTTGATGTTTTGAGTGTTTTATCGATGTTTTCCGGATTTATTTTTCAAGGTTTTAATCATAAACGAAGTGTGCAATATGTGGAGAACAAAAGTTGTGTGTCAGGAAAATCCCGAGGACCATCCTTGCGGCCACAAGGATGCCCCTCGAGACTCATCCAGAGAGTCTTGAGGACCATACTTGTGGGAGCAAGGATGCCCCTCAAGACCACCCGAGTGAGGGCTATTAAAGTGAGGATTTGGGACACTTTACTATTCATCCTTCTTCCCAAGTCTTCTAACCTTTTCGCCCTCATTTCTCCACCGTTTTTAATCATTTTTTTTTTGCTCTAGGTTGCTCTCCTCCTCCTCTTTTCCATTTTAGTGATAAAATTTGGAGTTTGAGCAAGCTTTTGGCCGGATCAAACCATTAAATTCACTCATCTTACTCTAGGGCAAGGGTTTGTCCTCTCACTCAAAACCTTGATTTCTTCTTGTTTTTGAGGGTGGAATTTCTGGGATTTTTGTTGGTTTGTGAATGCTTAATGATTATCGAAATGTTTTTCTTGATTTGTAAAATTTTTGGCTACTCTTACAAGCAAAGTTCCTGAAATTTTTTTCCGAAATTACTATAGCAATGGCATTTTCTTGTTTTTCTTCTTTCTTTCGATGCCTACTTTGCTTGTAACTTGGTTGGATGATCTTCACTATGTTCTTACTGGATACCCATCAGGAAATTAACTTTCAAGATAGCTAGGAGGGATGGTTCTCGTCCTCCTTTCCTTACCCGATGACAAATGACAAGTTTTGGGCCTCCATTGCTACCGACTCAAGGACAAGGACACTTGGCTCAGATCACATGGACATTGCTCTGTTTTCTATTTTCTTTTATTTCTATGTTTTGATTGTTTTTTGTGTTGTAGTTGTTTATTGTGTTTGTGTTGATGGGTGTGTGAATAGATGCCTCGAAGTGATGTTCTTTTCTGCCTTGCAAGGTGGAATTAGGACATCAAGCACACTTTCTTCCTCCATCATCTACCATGATCTTTTGTGGTCACCTCGATCTCATGGACTTCACAACTCATGCTTTGAGACTCAGGAAAATTCACGAAACCCTCTTACTATGTTTTTATTATCTATCTTGTGGCATTCTATTGATTAGGCACATTGAGGGCAATGTGCATCTTTAAGTGGGGGGTGGAGTTCCGTGAACTTTGAAAATGTTTGCATTTGTATGCTTGATTACCTATGATAGCTATGATTTTATTGTTAAGGACTTCCTAGCTTGGTAGAATGATAGTTGTGAGTTGTACTTTATTTGTGCTTGAATGTAGTTCTATATCATCTCTAGTGCACCTATATACATGTTCACGATTACTTCTACCTTGTAAACTCCAACCAACCCATCATTATGATTTTGGCATTAATTTGTTAAATTCTATTTTCAATGCTCTTTTAAGAGCTTTTGTGTTCCTTTATTGTTTTCTCTAGCTTAGAGTGTACTATTGTAGCAAGTCTATACAAGGGACATGAGATATAGTTTTTACATGTGAAAAAAAATGAGTTTATGATAGTATTCCTCTGCTAGTATAGCATGAATGCGTCTATGTAGACTGTATTTGAGTACGTTGGGTGGCTCTTGTGCCTAATCAGCATGTGCATCCTTCAGAAAGATTGTAAAATTTTTTTGTGCAGTCTATGTTAGTCAGACTCATAAAAAAAAAGTGTGTATGCTTGTATATATGTGTGATAGAAATATAGTATCTCTCTTGTTCCCTTAAGGTTTGCTGCATAGTTACTTGAAAGTTAGAGTTTTATCTAGGAACTAGAGGACTCTTAATTGAGTACTGAGGATGTCTTTATCGTTTTAATGCCATTTTCATTCTGTGTGGGGTGAATGGGCATCCTGGGGTAATCCAGGGTGTGGAGGTCAAGATGGGGGTTAGCACACACTCACAGGAGCACTCTAGATGAGATAGAACTATTATTACTTCACTATTTATTGAGTAGCTCACATCTTGATTTCTGTCCATTTGTGCTTGTGGAGTTCTTTAGTATTGAGCTTGAGGTCGTACATTTAGCCATTTATCTTCTTGCCCCTGGTTTTCATGTTTGTTTGCTTGGGGACAAGCAAATCCTTAGGTGTGGGGATGTTAGATAAACGCCTAGATATATGTATTTTGCATGTATTTATTATGTATGAATTGTGTATTTTATTAATGAATTAATGCCCTTTTGGTCTGAATTGTGTTATTATTACATTTTAGGCTTACTTGAAGCCCTAGGGGACTCAGCGACGCGATTAGCGATGAATTCGGCATCAAAACGGCATTCTGAGCTGGGGATTATTGTAGCGAAGTACTGTATCAGTCTCACTGTAGCAGTTACTATAGCTCATCACGGGCTTCTCGGCAGAAAACTGGTTATCCAGAGGGCTCGGTATATGGCCGGTATATTGACCCGTTTACCCATCGGGATCTGGGTATATAAAAGCTTTGTTAGGGCATCATTTGGGGGACTTTTGGCCACCACTCTCCACCATCATTTTCTAGAGCTTCAAGTCTGTGGAAGAAGGCAAATCTGAGGGACAAATTGAAGGGGGAAGAAGGTTACACTCAAGGAAAACGATCTAGGAGCTCACCGGCGCAGATCCAACGAGTTCTCATCACCACCTTCTAGTCTTCATCTTAGGGTAGTTTGTTATGAGCTTTTCTTTGTATCTCTTATCTCCTACACTTGCTCCTTTGTTGATGATGAACTAGACTCCCAAGGTCACCGGGCATCCGGTAAACCTTGGGACGAACTTGCTTGTATTGATGCTTGATTTACATTTATAGTATTTGTGTGGTTTGTGATCCTTGCTTGGTGCTCTTTGATGTGTTGTTTTGCATGAGAACTTGGTGATCCAATTTCTAGGTTGTATTTGGTGCGAGACCATCACCCTTGTAGTTGACACACCTTGCTTGGAACGGATACACGTATGAATACACCATGACCATTGGGTATTTCATACTCCTCCAACTTTTAGGGCTGTACCTATGTTATATTTCGGCCTTAATTTGTGATATTCCTACTTGTAATGCGATCGTAGGAGGATTTGGTCGGAAGGGATTCTGAGCCAATACTCTTATTGGATTAGGGATTACCGTCGTGACCATCGGGGTGATCTATTTTTGGATGTCTCTTGGTCCAACCGTCGTTGCCTTTGTAATTCTAACATCCATCTAACTTTAGTAGTCCCGAGGAGATCCTCGCCCGGGGACCTAGCACTTTCATTGTTACTTGCTTCCTTAGTATGTTTATGTGGTGAGCCTTAGTCCATTTATTCATAGCTTTCTCCTTGTTATTATCCTTATCTTGTTTTAGTCCTATATTTGGTAGTCTAAAAGTGCCGTCTAGGGGGAAGTAATAGCAGCTCTTGCGACCCTAGGGAATATGACTCCTGTGTCACGTACAGGGTATTACTTGATGACCCGTGCACTTGCGGAGTTATTATTCAGACACAGGGGTAGACACACGCCCCTATGTCTTCTCAGGATAAAGCTCTGAATGTCTGTAGAGAAACACACGCACGTGTGGAAATTCCACACGTGCATGTGAACGTCAGAAGGCCGTTCACAGGGGCAGACACACACCCCTGTGTCCTCTCGGCATAAGCTCTGAACGAAAACACATGCCCGTGTGGAAATTCCACTCGGTTGCCTATTTTTTCTAAATGACTTAGAAAAAATCACAAACTTTGCAGAAAATTTCTAAACATTTACACCTATTCAAAGCCTACTTATAATATGCACAAGTAACCCAAAGAATCATGAGAAACATGCTCAAACGACCAAGAACACTTCGCCACACTCGATTAAGCATATGAAAATACCAAAGGTCGACAAGAAAAACACAACAATTTGCATGTAAAAATTAACACACCAACACTCAGAGCCTTTTTCATGCAAGTTCTAAGCTAGAAACTTGAAAAACAGTAAAGACTTGGGTTGCCTCTCAAGAAGCACTTGTTTAATGTCACTAAACTTGATGTACCTCTTCTTACCTAACGAGGGTCTCATAGATGAAGGTTTTCTCTGACCCTTAACTTGAAAGCATGATGAACATAATCTTTTGAGGGTAGAGGAAGACTTATCGAGCATACTACCACATGATGGTTTGTCACCCTCACTCCATTCTTGTACATCCCCATTAGCCTTAGGGCATTTCTTGTGGTGTCTCCTTGCTCGCTTCATCTTTTAGAGCACCTTTTTCATTATCCCATGGTAGATGGTACCTTTTCCTCTCGACCAAGCATCAAGACTTCTTCATTGTCCACTTCTTGGTCTAGCACCCCTTTATATGGGTCCAAATTCATCATTTCCTGCACATATTAATCTATCAGTTCATCGGTAGTGTTAAGAAAGTAAAGAGTATCATTTAAATCAAGAGAATCTCTCATGGCTTCGGCGAGGCATTATGTCAACTTGTCAACGCCAATCCTCAGTGTCAACTCCCCACTGTCCATGTCGATAAGTGCCTTGGAAGTGCACAAGAATGGCCTTCCAAGTATCAAAGGAATATCTACATCCTTGTTGACATCCAACACTACAAAATCCATAGGAAATATGTCTTTGTCAACCTTCACAAGTACGTCTTCGATAATGCCCCTCGGATGTCTAACCATTTGGTCCGCCAATTGAAGTGTCATCCGAGTGGGCCTAGGCTCTTCCAAGCCTAGCTTTTGAAAGAACGAGTACGGCATGACATCGATACTAGCCCCTAAATCCGCAAATGCCATCTTTTCACCCATATTATTAATGTTGCACGGAATAACAAAGCTTCCGGGGCCTTTCTTGTTATTCGGCATATTCTTTTGCAAAACTGCCAAACAAGAGGCATCTAAGACCACCGATGCACTCTCCTCCAACTTTCTCTTGTTGGTCATAAGGTGGTTCAAAAACTTTGGATGCCAAGGCATTTGGGACAACGCCTCCACAAAAAGGAATGTTAATGTGCAATTGCTTTAATAGACCGAGGAACTTCTTGTATTGTTCATCATTTTGGTTGTTCTTCAACCTTGAAGGATAAGGGATTCATGGTTTGTAAGGTGGGGTTGCCACCTTCTTTCTCTTAGTTCTCTCCCCAACCTCCACGATCTCGGGTTCTTCAACATTAGTCTTCTCACTCAGAAGCCTACCCTCAACCTCACGACCACTTCTCGGATTGGTTTTGATGTTACTAGGCAAGCTTCCTTGTGATCTCTATGATAAAGACTTCATAATTTGCCCCACTTGATTTTCTAGATTATGCAATGACACGGTGTGGTTACAAAGCGTAGCTTCAACCGGTTGCAATGTTGTATCCGATGACTGGACGAGTCTCGTCAATGCTTTCTCTAAATCAGTCATCCGGGTTTCCAAGCCAGAAACTCGAATCTCCATGGTCGGGGATTGTTGTTGTTGAAAACCCTGTGGTGCCATGGCCGTTTGTTGTCCTTGGTTATTCCAAGAAAAGTTGGGATGGCTTCTCCACCCTTGGTTGTAGGTGTTTCTATAAGGATTACCTTGTTCTCTTCCCGAATTGTCCACAGAGACTACTTGTTCAGTTGGGGCTGAAGTAGCAATCAAAATAGGAAATCGGATGGCATATGACAACCCCCACAACCATCACAACTTGTGATTGCAGCGACCCTTGGTGAAGTCAATGTATCCAATTTCTTGCTCAATGCACTTGGGCTGCCAAAGATGTAACCGCATCAATTTTATGGAGTCCAGCCACTTTCTTCCTTTCTCTTGCATTCCATTGGTAGCCATTCAAACCCATTTCTTCAATCAATTGCTGGGCTTCTTTGGGGTCTTGTTCCCCATTGTACCTCCTGCGACTGAAGTAGCAATCAAAATTGGAAATTAGAAGTTCGTTTGTTGCTTGTGCTCAACTCGATATAGAATGTATTAATGATCATCCACTCGGGGAACCCATGTTGTGGACACTTCTGCAAATGGTCCTTGAATCGTTCCCGAGTCTCAAACAAAGTTTCAAGATCCATCTAAACAAATAAAGATATCTCATTACGAAGCATTGCTAATTTTCCAGGAGGGAAGTACCTTGTAAGGAAAGCTTCGACCATTTCGTTCCATGTTGTGATGGAAGCTCTTGGCAATGAATGGAGCCACTGTTTGGCCCTTCCTTTCAAAGAGAATAGGGAAAGCCCTCAAGCAAATTACATCATCATAAACCCCATAGATCTTCAACATGTCATACACTTCAAGGAAGTTCTCAATATGATTGTTGGGGTCTTCATCAGCTAACCCATTAAATTATGCAGACTATTGAACCAACTGAATATAGGCCGGCTTTAACTCAAAATTCTGGGATGCTACTGGTGGCCTCATAATGCTCGATTGTCTCCCAAGAATAGTAGGTCTAACAAAATATGAAAGAGTTCTTGGTTGGCTCTCTTGTTCAGCCATGTTTTCAGATCCTTCACTCTCTACCGGTGGAGAAATCAATTAGTCTTAACACCTCACACTGCGTACAATTGCAAGAAGCTCTGGGGATTCCAAGTGATAAACCCTATTCCCTAATATGGGTCTAACCTTTTGGTCCAGGCGAAAGTGTTAAAAATGCGACCTGTTCTTTCGTTATGATGAGCATTACTTTTATTAGGTTTAAGCAGTAATATATATGTATATGTGTTCTTTTGGGCATGTAGGGTTACGAAGCATTCTTTCCTTATGTTAAGCATTAACTTTCTCGGGTTTTTACACTAATATGTGTGTTTTTATGTTACTTTTATGCAGGTAGAGTTGTGAGGCCGATTATGTAGGAAAGAAGTCAATGTGGATCATAATGCACCGATTTTGGAGGAAATCTTGCTAAGGTTCAAACGCGAAGACATACGTCGGGTGTGAGATGCTAGAGTGTGTGCCATCCTCCTCGTATTTGACTTAGCACAACCATTTGGAGGGGCACAAGGGCAGTCACACTCAAGCATTCCGACTTATGCACATAGAACAAGATCTCCATCAACTTATCCGTCACTGAAGTAGCAAAGCGATCCACGACGTGAACATGTGCCCGTTTGCGTTACCTTGATGAAAGTATGGATTCGGGAAGTATTTCAGGCCGGATACTATAGCAGAGCACGGTAGCAAAGTACTGTAGAAGCACTATTCACATCCGGCTGAGAAAACTACAGAACAGAGAATCCACACGGGCGTGTGGAGATTCCACACGCCCATGTGAAAAATCTACAGGGGCGTCCAGAGGGGCGTGTGGATCCCCGATTCCATCCCTATTTAAACCCGATTCAGCCCTGATTTCAGCATTCTTTTCTGAATCTTTTCCCCAACTTGAGAGAGGGCTTCGGCTAGGATTTTGAAAGGTTCTACAGCTCTGACATCGCGCGTCATTTGGAAGAAGGTTATTGGGAGAGCTTTCGTCGGCACCGATCTGGCGAGGTGTATCCTAGGCAGGACGAAGGACCCTTCGCGACGAGTAGAGGACTCTCCACAAGACCATCGACATAACTATCGAGGGGGTTTTCTATGGATTCATTGCTTTTACATTCTATTTCTTTGATTGTAATTAGCTCCATGGAGAGCTAAACCCCTAGTGGGTACTTGGGTATTTGTGAACCCTAGGATGTATTCGTTTCATTGAATCTCTTTATTATGCTTTCAATTAATTGATGTTTATTGTGAGTTCCAACCTTGATTGCTTCATTGTTTGAATACTCCCCTAGAGTGATGCTAGGGTTGAGAATTCTTGTTGGTAACCTTGTGAGTGAGTGACACACCACGAGTGTTAGACAAAGCTAGGCTGGAGAGGGTTGAGAGGATGAGTCGAGAGGTACAGGAGCGTCCCCTTTCCCCTCCATTGTGTTAGATTCTACCTCCGTTCCTCGAGTTCTTCGCGGCCATAATAGAGTGAATGGTCTAAGGGATGATCTTCCGCTGGGGCTTAGTTGCGGGTGCAAAGGAGTGAAGCGTAGAATTGATCTTAGTATTTACGGCATAATTGTGGTTAGGGACCTTCCACCTAGACCAAAGGGTTAGGTCTATAATTAGGAAGTGATTTATCACTTGGAATCCCTAAAGCTCATTGCAATTCTATGTGAGTGCGAGGTTGAGAGGTTATCCAATCTCTCCTCCGGGACATGTATAGAGTTAGGCATGGTTGACCTTAGATTTGGGACTATGTAATTAAGGATTTCCATGACTCACTGTTGCATTAATTAGGAAGCATAATAGAGGGTTCTTGTACTTGAAACAATTGTCCTAGGCGGAGCAATATCCGGGTACCCCATCTTTTTCGATTTCCTTACCTTCTCCTTTACTTGTGCTCTCTTACTTATTGTTTTTACTTTTGAGAATTGAATCATTGTCACATATATCACTATTTATCTTTCACATAGCTAAGAAGTGAATTAAGTGTTTTTATTCCCTACTCCCTGTGGATACCATACCCGCCCATATGGGATTATTACTTCGACAAAGCCGTGCACTTGCGGGATATACGCAAGGGGATTTTGTCAAGGTTTTGGCGCCGTTGCCGGGGAGTAAGCATTTAGAGATACTTTGCACTTTGTTTTCTTAGCTATTTTACCATACATTCTATTTCATATCTTCTTAATCTATCATCATTCTTATTTCTTTTTCTTTCTATTTTTGGGTGTAGCTCCAGGTTATGACCCGAGGGAACACCTCAATATTGATTGAAGGAGATCCCGAACTTGAACGTACATTTAGAAGAAAAGGGAAAGAGCCTGTGTAAGAACAGTCTAATCTAGCATATTTGGAAGTGGAAGAATCTGAAAACATGGCAGAACAAAATGAGCAACAGCGAACATTATCCGATTATAGTAGACCTTCAGTGTTGGGGACACAATCGAGTATTGTGCGTCCCCCGATTACAGCTCAGAACTTCGAGCTGAAGCCGGCATTCATCAACATGTTACAGCAATCCGCACAGTTCAATTGTTTGGACGTTGAGGATCCAAACAGTCATATATAGAGTTTTCTTGAGGTGTGTGATATGCTGAAGATAAATGGGGTGATGGATGATGCCATCAAGTTGCGAGCCTTCCCATTTTCCCTAAAGGGGAGAGCGAAGCAGTGGCTACACTCATTACCTAGAGCATCAATTATCACATGGGAGGAGACGGTAGAAGCTTTTCTTACCCGTTATTTCCCTCCCGAAAAATCCGCGAAGCTTAGGAATGAGATCTCATCCTTTGTTCAATTGGAATTAGAGTTTCTATTTGAGACATGGGAAAGGTTCAAGGAGCTCCAGAGAAAGTGCCCGCAACATGGATTTTTAAAGTGGATGATTGTTCAGACCTTTTACAGCGGTTTGAACCCGAGTTCAAGGCAACTCTTGGATGCGGCAGTAGGAGGTACCTTAGGTAGCAAGACCCTCGATGAGGCCCATTAGTTAATTGAAGTAATGGGGTTAAACAACTACCAATGGAATGCTAGGTAGAAGAAAAAGGTGGCCGGTCTCCATGAGATAGATGCCGTAACTTCATTGGCGGCTCAAGTGGAAAATCTGAGTAAGAAGTTAGATCTTCTAACTTCAAATAGAGTAGCGGCCGTGACGAATTGCAATGGGTGTGGTGGAGGACATGCTCCCTCTGATTGCCCAATCTCTATTAGTGATGTATCTTCGGTGGAGAACGTTGATTTTGTAGGTAATGGCATGAGATCTCAAGGAAACCCATATAGCAATACCTACAATCCGGGTTGGAAGAATCATCCAAATTTCTCCTGGGGCAATCAGGGTCCACCAAAGGCCATGGGGCCACCGGGTTTCCAACCACAACAACAAGCCCTGCATGTGAAAAATAGAGTTTCAGGTTTGGAAACCCGAATGAATGATTTGGAGAAGGCCTTGACTAGATTTGTGTAATCTGTGAATACAAGGTTTGAATCAGTTGAGGCCACACTTCGCAACCACGCCGCCTCTTTACATAACCTTGAAAATTAGGTGGGGCAAATTGCGATGTCTCTTTCTGAAAGGCCACATGGAAGCTTGTCGAGCAATACAGAGACCAACCCTAGAGAGCAAGTGAAGGTGATCACTTTGAGAAGTGGTCTAAGGTTGAAGGTAGGCTTCCGAGTAAGATGCCAAAAGAACACGCACTCGATGTTATAGAGGTAGAAGAGGGAAAAAGCAAAGAGAAGGAGGTCGCACCCCCACCTTTCAAGCCAAGAATCCCTTATCCCTCTAGATTGAAAAATGACCAAGGGGATGAACAGTACAACAAGTTCCTGAGTTTGTTCAAGCAACTCCACATTAATATTCCTTTTGTTGTGGCATTGGCCCAAATGCCTAAGTATGCAAAGTTCTTGAAAGACTTGTTGACCAACAAGAGGAAGTTGGAGGAGAGTTCTTCGGTGGTTCTAGATGCTTCATGCTCGGCGGTGTTACAAAGGAACAAGCCGAACAAGAAGAAAGACCCGGGAAGCTTCATCATTGCATGTACCATTGCCAATATGGGTGAAGAAATGGCATTGGTGGACTCAGGGGCAAGCATCAACGTCATGCCATACACGTTCTTTCGAAAGTTAGGCTTAGGTGAGCAAAGACCCACCCGGATGACTTTGCAATTGGCAGACCGAATGGTGAGACATCCGAGGGGTATCATCGAAGATGTACTAATCAAGGTGGACAAGTATATATTTTTCTGTAGACTTTGTGGTGATAGACATCGATGAGGATGCGGATGTACCCTTGATACCTAGGAGGCCGTTCTTGCGGACTTTCCATGGCATTGATTGACATGGACGGTGGAGAGCTAACTTTGAGAGTTGGAGATGACAAGCTCACATACCGCCTTGCTGAAGCCATGTGGCATTCTCTTGATTTCAATGATACTTTATACTTTCTAGATACTACTGATGAGATTGTTGATGAATACATGTAGGAAAATATTCAATCCGGACCCGTACGAGGTTTTATTCGACCAAGAGGAGGATGATGAAGAAGTAATGATGCTTGGTTCGATGGAAGAAGTACCATCTACCCCGCGGATCTTGAAGAAGGTTTTTCTGAAAATGAAGAGGGCTAGGAGATGCCACCGGAAACGCTCCAAGGCTGTTGGAGACGTACGTGAACCGAAGAAGTTGGATGAACCATTGCTAGGTGGCCCCAAGCCCGATAATACACCCTCTACCTTTAAGAGATTGTGCTCATCATGCTTTCCAAGTCATGGGTAAGAGGGCAACATTCATCTATGAGCCCCCGTGAGGTAAGACAAGGTACTTCAAGCTTAGTGACGTTAAACAAGCACTTCATGGGAGGCAACCCAAGTGTTTCCTATTTTTCTTAATCGAATAATGTAGTGTTTGCATGACTAAATTGTTGAGTGTTGGTGTCTTGATTTTTAGATGCTTGGGCTATGATTTTATTTGAGGTTTTGAGTATTCATCGTGCATTTTCATGTGGATTTGGCGAAGTTGGGTTGTTTGAGCTTTATTTCATGTTTTTCACTGGTAAAACTTCCATTATAAGGTAGGCTTTGAGTGTGCAAACATGTTCAGAAATTTTTTGCAAAGCCTGCAGGTTTTTCTAAGGCATCCAGGGAAAACGAACGGGCATGTGGTATTTCCGCACGCTTGTGGATTTGCACTGCGAGCTCATCCAGAGAAGGCGTAGGGACGTGAGGCGGCCTTTGTGCACGACCATGCGAATATCGCACGCCCATGGGTAATTTCTGCATGGGCGTGTGATTTCCTGGAGAGTTTGGTAGATTATCCCGAGAGGGCACAGGGGCATGAACTCGCCCCTGTGGGCGACCTTGTGAACTTCGCACGGGCGTGGATAATTTATACACGCCTATGTGAATCTCTGCAGAGGAGCTCTCTCCATCCCAATAAGGCACAGGGGCGTGCATTTGCCCCTCTGAATTGGACTTGTGAATGTCCATGCCCATGTGGCATTTCCACACGGGCGTGCGGAACACTTAGGAATTTTCTCGGATGTCTAGAGAAGCCACAGGGGCATGCGGCTGCCCCTGTGGGTCGGGCGCACGAGCATGGGTATTTTCCTCATGCCCGTGCAAGAATGTTCAGAGTCAGTGGATGTTTTCCCCGAGAGCACACAGGGGCGTGCACCTGCTCCTGTGCGGCCTTTTTATGGAGGCGCACGGCGTGGGTAATTTCCGCACGCCCGTGTGGATGTACAGAACACCAAGAGGCGCAATGTCTTTTTAAAGAAAAGCGGTTTCTCTTCTTCTTTACATCATCCATTCTTTTGAGAGAACTCGCGCATCATTCTCTGACCTCTTAGCATCGATTTGATAGAATTTTCACGAGGTTTTTCGGCCGAATCTAAATTCTCTCATCTCAAGTCGTTGGTAAGCCCTATTCTTGATTCTCTTCGTCAATTCATGATTTTCATCAATGAATCTAGTTAATAATGCTTCGTTTATTCAATCAGAATGATTATTTATGTTTAGAATGGAGTTAGAAGTAATTGTACGTTGTATTTTTGGATTTTTTGAGGCGCTGCCGTGCGGTTTTCACGCCCCGTGGATCCACACGGGCATGCAGAAATTCCGCACGACTGTGTGGATTTCTGCAGCATTAGTGGATCAACTTGTTTGATCGATCTCCTTTCAAATTTTGCAGATTATGGCCTCTCGGTCGAAGAAGCAAGCTGATAAGCGGCCGCTTGAGTCACCGTCCGAGCCTGAGAGAATGACTTTTACTATTCCAAAGCACCAGACTCATTTTGAGCATTTGTCGAGACTGCGGTTTGGTCAGACTCGATTCCTTTATACGAGTATATTGAGAGATCTACAGTAAGGAGATGAGTTTGTAGATGAGGTTAAGGATCTTGTGTCAGTAGGTGGTTGGAGGCAGTTATTCACGATTAAAGAGCCAGCCATCCGAGAGCTTGCATTGGAGGTTCTGGCATCGTTTGAGTTCGAGAGATCTTACGTGAGTTTCGACAGCCTCGATGCCATTCAGTTCAGAGCACTTGGATACCACCATAGTTTGAGCATCACTCAGTTTTTAGTTTTGCTTGGCTTATATGAGGAGGCGTTCACAGAAACTAAGAAGTATTCTTAGTTACCGACCGATTATTCTGGAGCTTTGACCCCACAGAGAACTTATCAAGCACTATGTGGTCAGGGCCAGTATGAGTCGGGAGTGTCCAAGGTCACGTGCCTTTCCCGACCTGCATACCGATATCTACATGCCCTTATGAGCAGGTCAGTGAATGGCCATGGTGATAGTACGGGTGTACTGAGCCGACAGGAGCTTCTGTACCTATACTTGATGGTGCAGCGTGTGCCAATTCACCTAGGACACATCATCGCTGAGTATATTAGACACCAGGGGCACTACGCTAGATTGGCAGCGATCTTCTCGGGCCCCTATATTACGAGATTAGTGCTGGGTATGGGTCTATTGGACACAGTTCGCGGGGTCGAGAAGACGAGTATACCAGCTCCCTTGAGCGTAGAGACGATGAGATTGATGGGCATGAACCGCAGGGTTTGGACAGGGGTTTATACTTTGGTGCTACCAGCTCCAGAGATAGCTGAGGATGAGGGAGATGATGCTGAGGCTTCTCAGCGTGCCCCCGAGCATTAGCCAACACTGATGGAGACCGAGGCACCTCCAGTGGCAGAGGACGTACCCCCCGCACATATGTTTTCACCATCTAGAGCCCATGATCGCTTTGAGAGGCTCGAGAGTGTTGTGGGAGGTGATATGGACAGAGTTAGCTGAGGCTCGTACAGAGATTGTTTAAATTAGGGCTACGTAGGTTACTCAGTACACAGAGTTCATGGCACGTTTTGATACACTACAGCAGATCTTAGAGCGAGACGTCGCCTCATCATTTGTTTTGCGACCGAGGTCTCCTCAGGTCCCCTCAGCTCCTCCAGCATTTTCCTCATCACCTAAACCAGCACAGGTGGACCCACCATGTACTTCCTCATTACCAGCAGCAGCAGAGGACCATGAGCACGACACCAGCATTTGATTTTATTTCCATTTTTTTACTTTTATGCACTTTATTTTGGACTTGTTCACTCAGAATGGACTCTCCTTCTGAGTTTATTTTCATTTTGCATCTCGAGTTGTATTCATTGTTCTATCTTTTATATACTCGAGTTATTTTGTTTTTATTGAGCTTCATTGAACCCCCTTGTGTATGCGTGCAGATGGTCTTGTCATCTTGGGAATTGAGACATTGTCATTGGCACGGCCAAAGTGCTTCGGCACTTGGCCATGTGAGCTTCACAAACCGTTGCAACACTACTCCCAAGGATTTAGCTTCATCAAACGCAACACTAGAAGTCAGGGGAGTATTGTTTTGATTGCTTCTCCCAAATATATTCTTGATTGATATACATTATGAGTGAGCTTGCATGTGTACATTGGGGACAATGTACAACTTAAGTGTGGGGGGGGAGTTTCATAGTGTACACATCTTTTCTAGTGTTCTTGATTGATATACATGCTCACATAGCCAATGGCGGTTCACCTTAGTTGCATTGATTGGATTCTTGAGTTTAGAAGAATTCTCAACATTGAATGTCTTCATGCTTTAGTTTTATTTGAATTTCTAGGAATTTTTGCCTGGTTTACATTCGTTGCACTACTCACTCTTTAAACTCCTTTTGGAAACTCATGTTCGATGTTAAAGGGACTAGTTATAGTTGTTTCTTCTGTTAAATTCTAAAAAAAAAAAATGAATGAAAATGAAAAGAAGGAACAAAATAGTTTTCTTGTTTATTTGGCATTTTGGTTGGAAAGAGTTACCACCTATGAAGTATGAAGCTACTCTCATAAGTCGGATACTAGTTATGCCCTAATGAGAGAAAGAGCTATCTCATAGGATGAGTGAAAGCTACAACTTCGGTAGAAAGAGCTACCACCTCGAAAGTGTGAAAGCCACCTTAGCGGCCGCTTGGGAAAGGGCTACCTTAGAGAATGTGTGAAGCTACTACCGTCTTTGAAATTGGTGTTGCTTTCTTGTTATAGATAAATAAGTCCCTTATACTTATAGCTTTGAGGAGTATACTTTGGGTTGACATGAGTAAGTCCACACACTTTCACGATTTCTGATTTGTTGTCCTTTTTTATTCAAGTTTTTAGCTAGAGCTTCGATTTTTCATGTTTAGTGTTGAAAATTCCCTTACTTGTAGAATGCTCTCTTTGTATACTTTGGTAAACCTAAGGCCAGGCACTTCAAATATTTCCTTCATCTATGCATGACAAGGTCCCCTTGCTTATATCCCGCAAGTGCACGGGTTTGTCGAAGTAATAATCCCGGGTGAGCGGGGTCGAATCCACAGGGAGTAGGGAGTAAAGACACTTAATTCGATTCTTAGCTATGTGGAGTATCAACAATGATAAGTGTGGTAATGATTCAATTCTCATAAATTAAAAGCAACAAGTAAGAGAGCAAAAGTAAGGAGGAGGCAAGGCAATCGATAAAGATGGGGTACTTGGATGATGCTTCACCTAGGATAATCGCTTCAAGTGCAAGAACTCTCTATTATGCTTCCTAATCAATGCAATGGTGAGTCATGAAAATCATTACATACATAGTCCCAAATCTAAGGTCAACTATGCCTAACTCTATACATGTCCCGGAGGAGAAATTGAACAATCTCAACACCTCGCACTCGCATAGAGTTCCAATGAGCTCTAGGGATTCCAAGTGATAAATCTCTTCCTAGATTTAGACCTAACCCTTTGGTCCAGGCGGAAGGTCCCTAGCCACAATTAAGCCCTAGATACTAAGATCACTTCAACGCTTCACTCCATTGCACGCGCAACTAGGCCCCAGCGGAGGTTCATCCCTTAGACCATTCACTCTATTATGGCGCAAAGAACTCGAGGAACGGAGGTAGAATCTATCACGTCGGAGGGGAAAGGGGACGCTCCTGTACCTCTCGACTCATCCTCTCAACCCTCTCCAACCTAGCCTTTGTCTAACGCTCGTGGTGTGTCACTCACTCACAAGGGTTACCAACAAGAACTCTCAACCCCTAGTGTCACTCTAGGGGAAATGTTCATACAATCAAGCATTCGAGGTTGGAACTCACAATAAACATCAATTTCTTGAAAGCATAATAAAGAAGCGAATACATCCTAGGGTTCACAATCACCAAAGTACCCACTAGGGGTTTCGCTCTCCATGGAGCTAAGTACAATCAAAGAAATCGAATGTAAAAGCAATGAATCCATAAAGAAACCCCCTCGATGGTCGTGTCGATGGTCTTATGGAAAGTCCTCTACTCGTTGTTCAAAGATTTCTTTGTCCGGTATAGGATACGCCTCAATCGAAGCTCCCCTACCAACCATCTTCCTGATGGAATCACGATGTCAGAGCCGTAGAACCTCTCAAAAACCTTGGCCAATACCCCTCGCAACCCTAGCCGAAGTCCTCTCGGAAGTTGGGGAAAAGATGGAGAAAAAAATACCAAAATCAGGGCTGAATCGGCTTTAAATAGGGCTGGAATCGAGCAACTCCATGGGCGTGGACGATACACGCGCCAGTACGGAATTTCCACACTGGCGCGGATAATTTCCACACGCCCGTGTGGATTCTCTGCTTCTCTGGTTTCTCGGCCGTCGTGAACAGGTCTGCTCACAAATGACTTGCTATAGTGATCTGCTACAGTCTTCGACCTGAATAACTTCCCAATTCGATACTTTCATCGGGGTAATGCAAACGGGCACACGTTCACGTCGTGAATCACTTGTTTCTTCAATGATATATATGTTGGTGGAGCTCCTGTTCTTATATCCATAACATGGAATGCTCGAGTGTGACTGCCTTTGTGCCCCTCCAAATGGATGTACTCACTCGAATCGAGGGAGGTTGGCACACACTCTAGCATCTCACACTGCAGCTATGTCTTGCGTTTGAACCTTAGCAAGATCTTCTCCAAAATAGGTACATTATGATCCACATTGGCCTCATTTCCTTCATACTCACCTCACAACCATACCTGCATAAAAGTAACATAAAAACACACATATTAATGTAAAAACCTGAGAAAAGTAATGCTCAACATAAGGAAAGAATGCTTCGCATTCATATCACATAAGCACTTATCAATGCACAAAATGTTTAATTTTTGCTTGAGGACAAGAAAAAGCTTAAGTGTGGGGGAGTTTGATAAGTGCTTGTGTGATATGAATGTGAAGCATTCTTTCCTTATGTTAAGCATTACCTTCCTCTGGTTTTTACACTAATATGTGTGTTTTTATGTTACTTTTATGCAGGTAGGGTTGTGAGGCCGATTATGCAGGAAAGAAGCCAATGTGGATCATAATGCACCGATTTTGGAGGAAATCTTGCTAAGGTTCAAACGCGAAGACATAGGTCGGGTCTGAGATGCTAGAGTGTGTGCCAACCTCATCATATTTGACTTAGCACATCCATTTGGAGGGGCACAAGGGCAGTCACACTTAAGCATTCCGACTTATGCACATAGAACAAGATCTCCATCAACTTATCCGTCATTGAAGAAACAAAGTGATCCACGACGTGAACATGTGCCTGTTTGCGTTACCTCGATAAAAAGTATGGATTCGGGAAGTATTTCAGGCCGGATACTATAGCAGAGCACGGCAGCAACACTGTAGCAAAGCACTGTTCACAGCCGGCCGAGAAAACTGCAGAACAGATAATCCACACGGGCGTGTGGAAATTCCACACGCCCGTGTGAAAAATCTACATGGGCGTGCACAGGTGCGTGTGGATCCCCGATTCCAACCCTATTTAAAGCCGATTCAGCCCCGATTTTAGCATTCTTTTCTGGATCTTTCCCCCAATTTGAGAGAGGGCTTCGGCTAGGGTTTTGAGAGGTATTGGCTAGGGTTTTGGAGAAGTTCTACGGCTCCGACATCGCAGCGTCATTTGGAAGAAGGTTATTGGGAGAGCTTTCGACGGCACCGATCTGACGAGTTGTATCCTAGGCCGGACGAAGGACCCTTTGCGATGAGTAGAGGACTCTCCACAAGACTATCGACACGACAATCGAGGTAGTTTTCTATGGATTCATTGCTTTTACATTCTATTTCTTTGATTGTAATTAGCTCCATAGAGAGCTAAACCCCTAGTGGGTACTTGGGTATTTGTGAACCCTAGGATGTATTCGTTTCATTGAATCTCTTTATTATGCTTTCAATTAATTGATGTTTATTGTGAGTTCCAACCTTGATTGCTTGATTGTTTGAATACTCCCCTAGAGTGACACTATGGTTCAGAGTTCTTGTTGGTAACCTTATGAGTGAGTGACACACCACGAGTGTTAGACAAAGCTAGGTTGGAGAGGGTTGAGAGGGTGAGTCGAGAGGTACAGGAGCGTCCCCTTTCTCCTCCGATGTGTTAGATTCTACCTCCGTTCCTCGAGTTCTTTGTGGCCATAATAGAGTGAATGGTCTAAGGGATGACCTTCCGCTGGGGCTTAGTTGCGGGTGCAATGGAGTGAAGCGTAGAAATGATCTTAGTATCTAGGGCTTAATTGCGGTTAGGGACCTTCCACCTTGACCAAACTGTTAGGTCTATAATTAGGAAGTGATTTATTACTTGGAATCCCTGGAGCTCATTGCAAGTCTATGCGAGTACGAGGTTGAGAGGTTATCCAATCTCTCCTCCGGGACATGTATAGAGTTTGGCATGGTAGACCTTAGATTTGGGACTATGTAATTAAGGATTTCCACGACTCACTATAGCATTAATTTGGAAGCATAATAGAGGGTTCTTGCACTTAAAACGATTATCCTAGGCTGAGCAATATCCGGGTACCCCATCTTTATCGATTGTCTTACCTTCTCCTTTACTTGTGCACTCTTGCTTGTTGTTTTTACTTTTGAGAGTTGAATCATTGTCACATATATCACTATTCATCTTTCACATAGCTAAGAAGCGAATTAAGTGTTTTTATTCCCTACTCCCTGTGGATATGATACCCGCTCATCCGGGATTATTACTTTGACAAACCTGAGCACTTGTAGGATATACGCAAGGGGATCTTATCAGAAGCTAAGTATTAAGAAAAAAGCCAAAAGTAGATCGTGAACGCACTATTTGGTGGAATCTTGGAAGGAACAAACTCGAAGCCATAAGTGGGGCTCTA
Organism: Dioscorea cayenensis subsp. rotundata; assembly: GCF_009730915.1. Lineage (NCBI taxonomy): Eukaryota > Viridiplantae > Streptophyta > Magnoliopsida > Dioscoreales > Dioscoreaceae > Dioscorea > Dioscorea cayenensis. The sequence goes on along the minus strand of NC_052486.1, from coordinate 13,584,077 downwards.
AGATACGTGAATGTGTGCCAACCTCCATGTATTCAAGTCATTACAATGAGTTGGAGGGGCATGAAGGCAATGACATTTGCGTATCACGACTTGTGCATTGATAGCAAGATCTTCACCAAAGAGGCCCTTGATTGAAGAAAAGTTGTGATCTATGGCATAAACGTGTGCCCGTTTATATTACCTCGATGAAAAGTGTGGAATTGGGAGTGTTTTGGTGAAGTAGTGTAGCAGGGTAATGTAGCAAATAACTGTAGTAGTTATTGTTCACAACCGGCCAAAAATCAGATTTCTAGAGAATCCACATGAACGTGTGGAGAATCCACAGGCGCATGTGGATGCCCGATTCCAGCCCTATTTAAGCCGTGATTTAGCCCGATTTTGAGGAGAATCTTCCACCCTTCTATCCAACTTTTCTCCATCCTTTGAGAGGCCTTCAGCTAAGGTTTTGAGAGTCTTTTGGCATGTCTTTGGAGTCATCCTATGAATTCGACACTGATCCGGCAAGGTGTGCCCTAGGAAAAAGGGACCTTTGGAGAAGAAGTGGCTACTCCACAAGACCATCAATATGAATACCGAGGAGGTTTTCCTATGAATTACTTGTTTTTACTTTTGATTTCATTATTGATTGTATCTTGCTTCATGAAGAGCTAAACCCCCTAGTGGGTACTTAGATTTTGTAAACCCTAGTATGTTATTGTTTAATTGACCTTTTATTATTCTTTCCTTAATTGATCTTTTTAATTGAGTTCTAATCTTGAATGCTTGTTGAATGATTTCTGTCCTAGAGTGAGACTAAGGTTGAGAGTCCATCTTGGTAGCCTTTGTGGATGAGTGATACACAATAAGGGTTAGACAGTGCTACATTGGAGAAGGTTGAGAAGGTGAGTCGAGAAATAGGGGACCGTCCCCTTTCACCTCTGATGTGATTTATCCTACCTCCATTTCCTAAAGTTCTTTGTGGTCACAATAGAGTGAAGTACTAAAGGATAAACTCGGTTGGGGCTTAGTTCCGTGAGCACCCGAGTGAAGCGTTGAAGTGACTTTAGTATCTGGGGCTTGATTCTGAATGGGAGTCTTTCACTTGGACCAAAGGGTTAGGTCTACACATATGAATAGGGTTTATCACATGGAATCCCTAGAACTCCATGCAACTTTACACATTATGTGGTGTTGAGACTGAGCGATTTCTCCAATCGAACATAGTGTAGAGGTAGTCACGGTTGACCTTAGGTTTTGGACTGTGTGCTTTAGGATTTCTATGACTCAATAAGCATTAATTAGGAAGTATAATAGTATGTCTTGCACTTGAAACATTAGTCCTAAGGGGAGCATTGTCCGAGTACCCCACATCTATCGATTTTCTTTCCTCTCACTTGCTCCTGTCTCTCATTCTTGTTTCTTTTATTTCTGTTTGCATCACATCTTATCAACATAATCGTTATTCATCTACACTTGGTTAAGTAGCAATTTTGGTATTTTTATTCCCTACTCCCTGTGGATAAGATACCCCACTCACTTGGGATTTATTACTTCGACAAACCCGTGCCCTTGCGGCTAAAACACAAGGGCGTTATTACAGGGCACCCCGCAAGTGCACGGAGTTGTTGAAGTAATAAATCCCAGGTCAGTGGGGTATCGTATCCACAGGGAAAAGGGAATAAAAATACTTAATTTGCTTCTTAACTATATGAAAGATAAATAGTGATATGTGTGACAATATTCAATTCTGAAAAGTAAAACAACCTGAAAGAGAGCAAAAGTAAAGGAGAAGGTAAGGCAATCGATAAAGATGTGGTACGCGGGTATTGATCCGCCTAGGAAAATTGTTTCAAGTGCAAGAACACTCCATTATGCTTCCTAACTAAAGCAATGGTGAGTCAGAGACATCCCTTAATGCATGGCCCCGAATCTAGGGTTAACCAATCATAATCCTCTACAATTATCAGAGGAAAGATTGAACAACCTCTCAACCTCGCACTCATAAGAAGGATTGCATTAAGCTCTGGGGATTCTAAGTAATAAATCTCTTCCTAATTGTAGACCTAACCCTTGGTCCAAAAGAAAGGTCCCTAACCACAATTAAGCCCTAGATGCTAAAATCACCTCAACGCTTCATTCCGTTGCACTCGCAACTAAGCCCCAGCGGAGGGTCATCCCTTAGCTCATTCGCTCTATTATGGCCGCAAAGAACTCAAGGAACGGAGGTAGAATCTATTACACCGGAGGGGAAAGGGGATGCTCCTATACCTCTCGACTCACCCTCTTAACCCTCTCCAATCAAGCTTTGTCTAACTCTCGTGGTGTGTCACTCACTCACAAGGGTTACCACATGAACTCTCAACTCTAGTGTCACTCTAAGGGAGTATTCAAACAATCAAACATTCAAGATTGGAACTCACAATAACATCAATTAATTGAAAGCATAATAAAAAGATTCAATGAAACTAATACATCCTAGGGTTCACAAATACCCAAGTACCCACTATGGGTTTAGCTCTCCATGGAGCACAATGCAAACGATAATGAAATCAAATATAAATGAAAACAATCCATATTAAAACCCTCTCGATAGTCGTGGCGATGGTCCTGTGGAGAGTCCTCTACTCGTCGCAAGATCGAATCAATCTGATGGACGCTCCCATACCAACCTTCTTCCAAAAAGATGACCATGTCGGAACCGTAGAACCTCTTCAAATCCCTAGCCAATACCTCTCAAAACCCTAGCCGTAGCCCTCTCTCAAGTTGTTGAAAAGATGGAGAAAAGAATGTTGAAATCGGGGCTGAAATTGGCCTTAAATAGGGTTGGAATCGGGATTCCATATGCCCCTGTGGATATTCCACATGGGCTTATTTAATTAACGCAAGGGCGTGTGAAATTTGCTATAGTACCTTCTACAGTGATGACATGAAATACTCCCGAATCCATGCTTTCATCGGGGTAACCTAAACGGGCACACGTTCACGTCGAAGATCGTCTTGGTGCTTCAATAAACGGTCACATTGGTGGAGATCTTGCTAAATAATTCAACTAGGGGTTTAGCTCTCCATGGAACAAGATACAATCAATAATGAAATCGAAAGTAAAAACATCTAATCCATAAGTAAAACCCCCTCGGTATTCATGTCGATGGTCTTATGGAGTAGGCTCGTCCTAATAAGTTCTTGTGTGTTAATAATGTGAAGTGTTCTTTCCTTACAATGAGCATTACTTTTATCAGGTTTAAGCACTAATACTTATGTATTTGTGTTCTTTTGCACATGTAGGGTTGTGAAGCTAAGTATTAAGAAAAGAAGCAAAAGTAGATCGTCAATGCACTATTTGGTGGAATCTTGAAGGAACAAATGCAAAGACACAAGTGGGGCTCTAAGGTATGTGAATGTGTGCTAACCTCCATGTATTCAAGTTATTACAATGAGTTGGAAGGTAGTCACATTTGGGTATCTCGACTTGTGTAATGATAGCAAGATCTTCACCAATGAGGCCTTTGATTGAAGAAGAGTTGCAATCTATGGCATAAACGTGTGCCCGTTTATGTTGCCTCGATGAAAAGTGTGGAATTGGGAGTGTTTTAGCTAAGTGTTGCAGAAGGTACTATAGCAATGTACTGTAGTAATCACTATTCACAGCCTGCCGAAAATCAGGTTTCTAGAGACTCCACAATGGCGGGTCAAAATTCCCCATGCCCATTTGGAAATTCCATAGGCCTGTGTGGAGAATCCACAGAGGCATGTGGATGCCGCATTCCAGCCTTATCTAAGCCGTGATTCAGCCCAATTTTATGAAGAATCTTTCACCCTTCTCTCCAACTTTTCTCCATCTTTTGAGAGACAGTAGGCTAGGGTTTTGAGAGGCTTTTGGAAAGTCTTTGTAGTGGTCCTACAAATTCGACACCGTGCTTCTCTTGGAAGAAGGTTATTGGGAAAGCTTTCATCGGCACCGATCCGGCGAGGTGTGTCCTAGGCTGGACAAGGGACCTTTGGAGAAGAAGAGGCTACTCCACAAGACCATCAGCACTAATACCAAGGGGGTTTTCCTATGGATTACTTATTTTTTACTTTCGATTTCATTATTGATTGTATCTTGCTCCATGGAGAGCTAAGCCCCTTAGTGGGTACTTTTATTTTGTAAACCCTAGGATGTTAATGTTTCTTTCACCTTTTATTATGCCTTCCTTAATTTAAGTTTTTAATTGAGTTTCAATCTTGAATGCTTGTTGAATGATTTCTACCTTAGAGTGACACTAGGGTTGAGAGCTCATCTTGGTAACCTTTGTGGATGGGTAACACTCCATGAGGATAAGACGAAGCTAGATTGGAGAGGGTTGAGAGGGTGAGTCAAGAGGTAGCGGAGCGTCCTTTTTCTCCTCCGGTGTATTTTATACTACCTCTAATTCATAGAGTTCTTTGTAGTTATAATAGAGTGAAGAACTAAAGGATGAACTCCAATGGGGCTTAGTTGCGCAAGCAACAGAGTGAAGCATTGAAGTGACTTTAGTATCTGGGGCTTAATTGTGACTAGTGGTTTTTCACCTACACCAAAGGGTTAGATCTACACATAGGAATAGGATTTATCAATTGGAATCCCTAGAACTCCATCGAACATTTGCACAGTGTGAGGTGTTGAGACTGAGTGATTTCTCCCCCGGGACATAATGTAGAGTTCATCACGGTTGACCTTAGGGTTTGGGACCGTGTGCTTTAGGATTTCCACGACTCATTAAGCATTAGTTAGGAAGCATAATAGTAGGTCTTGGACTTGAAACATTAGACATAGTGGGAGCATTGTCCGAGTACCCCACTTCTATCGATTACCTTTCCTCCCACTTACTTGGGCCGCTCATTCTTGTTTCTTTTATTTCTGCTTCCATTAACTTTATCAACACAATCATTATTCATCTTCGCTTAGTGATAAGTGCTTGAGTAGACATATTTTTATATATGTTTTACATGCATTGAGCATCATTTTTACCATGTTTTTTGTCTGATATTGTGTATTTGGTGTTCTTTTATACATATAGGTTGTGAATGTCTTGAAGAGTAAAAAGGAAGCAAAGATAGGCGCGTGGGGGCACGTGACAGCCGCGGTTTTGGGCTTTAAATAGGCCGTTTGCCCTATTTTTGGGAGACTTTTGGGGAGGGTTTTCGCGAGCACTTTTAAGGCAAGGTGGCTAGGATTTTGGAGGAGGTCTTTGGCGATATTGGAAGGCGTCCATCACCAAATTTGATCTATCTTCTCTCCGTCATAGCATAGAGGGAGCCTTCGGCGACCTAGCTTCGGAGAAGGATTCTTCAAAACGTTGGGCGACCCATCAAGGCCATCATCACGAATTTAAGGGGGTTTTACTTCATGGTTTTCATTGCTTTTCATTGTATTCATCATTGTTTTGTAACTTGCTCCATGGAGGGCTAAACCATAGTAGGTATTTGGGCATGTGAACCCTAGGATCTATGTTTTTGTAATGGTTTGCTTTATGTTTCGATTAAATCCGAGTTGATTTGAGTTTTAATCTTGTATTCCCATTGCTTGCTTGTTTAATTAATCTTTGTGGTTGATTGGATTAGCTTGATTTGTTACTTTGATGAGAGAGAGGTCTCCATTAGAGTTAGAACTTCAAGGTTAAAGAGGGTTGAGAGGGTGAGTCATGAGATAGTGGAGTGTCCCCTTTCCCTTTCGATTGAGTGTTTCCTATCTTCGTATTCCCTAAACTCTATGCAACCATATTCGGTGTAAGGCGTGAGATTGAGAGATTTCTCTGCTGGGACCTTGTAGGGGGTTAGGCATCCTTCGCCGGGAATTAGGGTTGGATCTATCCTTAGGAATCGGTTTCACTCTTAGGTGTCCCTAGAGCTTATTGCAGTCATATAGGGTGTGAGGTGTTGAGATTGAGCGATTTTTTGGCCGGGACCTTGTAGGGGACTAGTACCGCTGGCTTGGAGGCAAGGACCGGTTCTTCTTGAATTACCTCGACTCATTAGACTCGGTTTAGAAGCATTTAGTGAATCTTGAGCTTCATATAAGATGCTAGGGGGAGCATTGTCCGGGTACCTCATCTTTATTGATTGAGATCTCCTTTACTTGTTTTTCTTGCCCGTTTGCTTACTTATTAATTCTCTTGCAATTAGTTCATTTCAGCACATCCATTGATTTCGAATAGATAACTAAGAATTGGTTAATACTAATACTTCCGTTCCCTGTGGATTCGACTACCCACTCACCGGGGTAATTACTACTTCGACACCCATGCACTTGCGGTTCACATGCATATTCGGACCTGTCACTTAGTTAAGTAGCAATTTTAGTATTTTTATTCCCTACTCCCTATGGATACAATATCCCACTCACTTAGGATTTATTACTTTGACAAACACGTGCATTTGCGGGTTGTACGTAAGGGGCGTTGTCAAGTTTTTGGCGTCGTTGCCCGGGAGTAGGTGTTAGAGATACTTTGTACTTTGTTATCTTAACTATTCATCATTCATTCTATTTCACATCTCCTGACTTTTCCACGGTTCTAATTTGTTCTTTTTCTTTGATTACAGGAAAAATGATCAACATACCCGAATTATTTGACACAATTATAGGGATAGTTGAAAATATAGAACAGAAAGTTCAATTGTTTATAGTGTAAGCCACTCCGTGTTTTCTTCAGCAAGAGCACTACACTATTCACTATCCAGTGGAAGAATCAATCGTTGATTACAATTCCGGAATTTAGGATCAGAATGGTGAATTAGATAGTGTGCTAGATCAATTTGAGAAATCTACATTTGCGTCTATGAGTAATCACTTAGAAGAAAGTTTGGAGAGAATTGTTGCTCAGTTTGACTCATCTTATCATGAACAAAGACCGGAACTTTTCTCTTTGGGTGTGTCAATGTCAGTGAAGGAAAGTCATGAGATGGAAGATTTGATAGTCGTTGAAGACCATTCAGAAGCACATGAATAAGTGGAAGAGTTGGAGAATGACTGTGAATAGGAGGCTAGAAATTTTGAGGAAATTGACAGATTGAAAGAAAGCAGATTCCGCCCATCAATGGAGCAACCACCCGAACTAGAGCTTATAACCTTGCTGGCACATTTGGAGTATGCCTTTTTAATGGAAGAATCAAAGCTCCCAGTAATTGTGGCTTCAAATTTGTCTATAGATCAGAAGGAGAATCTTGTTAGCATGTTGAAAAGGCATAAATCAGCTATTTCTTGGAAGATCTCGGATATCAAGGGCATCAACCCATCATTTTGCACTCATAAAATCTTTGATGGAGGATAATTATAAATCTGTGATCCAACCACAAAGAAGATTAAAGCAAAACATGAAGGAAGTTGTCAAAGCAGAAGTGGTAAAACTACTTGATGCGGGAATTATTTATCCCATCTCCGACATTGCATGGGTGAGCCCCACTCAAGTAGTCTCGAAAAAAGGAGGAATGATGGTTGTGAAGAATGAAAAAATGAACTAATCCCAACCAGGACAGTCACGGGCTGGCGTGTTTGCATTGACTACAGAAGGCTTAATGATGGTACTCGAAAGGACCATATTCCATTACCGTTTATTGATCAAATGTTAGAGCGGTTGGCAGGGCATCAGGTTTATTGTTTCCTTGATGGTATGTCGGGGTATATCCAAATGCAATAGCTCAAAAGGATTAATAGAAGACAATATTCACTTGTTCCTATGGTACCTTTGCTTACAGAAGAATGCCTTTCGGGTTGTGTAATGCACTGACAACATTTCAGCGCTACATGACTACCATCTTCGATGATCTTCTCGAGGACATAATGGGTTTATTCATGGATGATTTTTCGGTAATCGGAGACTCCTTCAACATGTGTCTAAATAAACTTGGAAAGAGTGCTAGTGAGGTGCGAAGAGAGAAATCTTATTCTTAATTGGGAGAAATCTCACTTTATGGTTCAAGGATGCATTGTCCTCAGACATAAGATTTCCCAAGTGGGGATGGAGGTAGATAAGGCAAAGATTGAAGTTATGAGAAGCTTCCTCCACCTACGAATGTAAAATGGGTTCATAGTTTCTTGGGGCATGCGGGTTTTTACAGAAGGTTCAACAAGGATTTTTTGGAGATCACACAATCGTTGACCAAACTCCTTGAAAAGGATGCCTCTTTCAATTTTGGGAATGACTGTCTGATCACATTCAATTTGTTAAAGGAGAAACTAGTGCAAGCACTGATCTTAACCATACTGGATTGGAATGAACCTTTTGACCTCATGTGCGATGTGAGTAATTATGTTGTTGGGGCAATTTTGGGCCAGAGGAAAGATAAGCTGTTCTGACCGATTAACTATGCTAGCAAGACTCTCACGAGTGCTCAAGAAAATTATACAACCACTAAAAAAGAGTTGTTAGCAGTGGTGTTCACTTTTGACAAGTTCAGGCTATACCTCATCTTATCTAGGTCCACGGTATTTACCGATCACTCGCCACTCCGTTACCTCATGAACAAGGCTGATATGGAAATAAAAGATAAGAGAAGAACCAAGATTAATTTGTTGGATCTTATTGTTGCAAGAGTTTGATATGGAAATAAAAGATAAGAGAAGAACCAAAAATGTAGTTGCGGACCACCTATCAAGGTTAGAGGATTGTGAAGGACAAGATCTGGCTAGTAAGGAAATTAATGACTTCTTTTCCGAAGAGCATTTGAATGCAGTACAAGATTGTGAGTCAGAAAGACACACCGTGGTTCACGGATTTTGCAAATTATTTATCCGGGAAAGTACTAAAATGGGACCTCATTTTCAACAGAAGAAAATTTTTTTTAGTGATTTGAAGAATTACTTTTGGGATGATCCATATTTGATTCGTATCGGTGCCGACAATGTAGTTCGAAGATGTGTGCCGAGGGAAGAAGGTTGGAATATTCTTGCACACTGCCACTCTGGGCAAGTTGGGAGGCACTACGCTTGACAACGCCCTTTTGCGTATGTCACGCAAGTGCACAGGTTTGTCGAGTAATAAAATCCTAGATGAGTGGGTATCGTTTCCACAGGGAATAGGGAGTAAAAATACTTAAGTTGTTTCTTAACTAAGAGAAATATTAATATTGATTTATGTGGTAAGATGTAATGCAAACTAAAGTAAAAGAGACAAGAGAGAGAGAGCACAAGTAAAAGGGAGGTAAGGCAATCGATATAAATGGAGTACTCGTTTATTAATCCACCTAGGACAATCGTTTCAAGTGCAAAAGAACCTTTATTATGCTTCCTAACTAATGCATTAATGAGTCGTGGAGATCCTTTAATAAATGGTCCCAAATCTAAGGTCAACTATGCCTAATCGTATATACGTCCCTCGAGGAGAAATTGAACAATCTCTCAACCTCACACTCGTATACAATTCTAATGAGTTATAGGGATTCCATGTGATAAATCCTCTTCCTATATGTAGATCTAACCCATTGGTCCAAGTGGAAGGTCCCTAGCCACAATTAAGCCCTAGATGCTAAAATCACTTCAACGCTTCACTCTATTGCACTTGCAACTAAGCCCTAGCGGAAGGTCGTCCCTTAGCCCATTCACTCTATTATGACCGCAAAGAACTCAAGGAATTGGAGGTAGAATAAATCACAATGGAGGGAAAAGGGGACGCTCTGCTACATCTTGACTCACCCTCTAAACCCTCTCCAATCTAGTTTTGTCTAACTCTCGTGGTATGTCACTCACTCACAAGAGTTACCAATAAGAACTCTCAACCCTAGTGTCACTCTAAGGGAGTATTCATACAATCAATGCATTCAAGATTGGAACTCAATAAAATCATCAATTAATGAAAGCATAATAACAAAGGTTCAATGAAACGAATACATCCTAGGGTTCATAATCCAAGTACCCACTAGTGGATTTAGCTCTTCATGGAGCTAAGTACAATCAATGAAATCGAAAGTAAAAGCAATGAAATCCATAGAAAACCCTGTCGATAGTCATGACAATGGTCTTGTGGAGAGTACTCTACTCGTCCAAAGGTCCCTTTGTCCGGCCTAGGATACACTTCACCGGATCGGTGCCGACGAAACTCTCCCATTAACCTTCCTCCAAACAGAGCGCGATGTCAGAGCCGTAGAACCTCTCCCAATCCCTAGCCAATACCTCTTAAAACCCTAGCCACAGCCCTCTTTCAAGTTGGGAAAAAGATCGAGAAAAAGATTCTGAAATCTGTGTTGAAATCGGCCTTAAATAGGGCTGGAATCGGGAATCCACACGCCCATATGAATATCTCATACGGCCCGTGTAGAATTAACGCAGGGGCCAGTGGAATTTCCACAAGCCCGTGTGGCTTCTCTGGATAACTCTTTCTTCGGCCGGCCATGAACAATACCTGCTATAGTATTATGCTACAGTGTCACTGTAGTGCCCCTGCTGCAGTGTCGGTCTGAAACACTCCCGAAACCATGCTTTCATCGAGGTAATGTAAACGGCCACAGGTTTACGTCATAGATCGCTTTACTTCTTAAATGAATGACCGCGTTGCTTGAGATCTTGTTACACATGCACAAGCCGGGATACTTAGAATGTGACTGCCTCTGTGCCCCTCCAAATCATTGTGCTAGCTTGAATACAAGGAGGTTGGCACACATTCTATCATCTTGAACCCGACTTATGTCTTCGTGTTTGAACCTTCTCAAGATTTCCTCCAAATGGTGCACTCACCATCTACATTGGCTTCTTTCTCTAAGATTCGGCTTCACAACCCTATATGCATGAAAGTAACATAAATACATGCATATTAGCATTAAAACCAGATAAAAAAAATGCTCATCATAAGGAAAGATCACTTCATATTATTATCACACAAGCACTTATCAAACTCCCCCACACTTAAGCTTTTGCTTGTCCTCAAGCAAAAATTAAAACATTGTATGCATAGATGAAGGAAATATTGGAAGTGCTTGGCCTTAGGTTCATCAAAGCATGCAAAGAGAGCATTCTACAAGTAAGGGAGATTTCAACACTAAATACGAAAAATCAACGCTCTAGCTAAAAACTTGAATAAAAAAAGACAACAAACCCGAAATCGTGTAAGTGTGTGAACTCACTCAAGTCAACCAAAAGTATATTCCTCAAAGTTCTACGTATAAGGGACTTATTTATCTACAAAAACTTAGCAACAAAAATTCAAAAAGGGTAGTAGCTTCACACATCCTCTAAGGTAGCCCTTTCCAAAGCGGCCACTAAGGAGGTTTTCACACTTTCGAGGTGGTAGCTCTTTCTACCAGGGTGGTAGCTTTCACACATCCCATGAGATAACTCTTTCTCTCATTAGGGCATAACTAGTATCCAACTTATGAGAGTAGCTTCATACATCATAGGTGCTAGCTCTTTCCACCCAATAAGCACAACTAAACAACAAAACCATTTTGTTCTTTCTTTTAATTTATCCATTTTTTTCACAAATAACAAAAGAAACAACAATAACTAGTCCTTTTAACATCGAACATGAGTTTCCAAAAGAGTTTAAAGAGTGAGTAGTGCAACAAGTGTCAATCGGGCAAAAATTCCTACAAATTCAAGCAAAAACTAGAGCATGAAGACATTCAATGTTAAAAATTCTCCTAAACTCCAGAATATAATCAGTGCAACTAAGGTGAACCACCATTGGCTATGTGAGCATGTATAACAATCAAGACTAATATAAAAGATATGTGTGCACTATGAAACTCTCCCCCACACTTAAGTTGTACATTGTCCCCGAATGTACACATGCAAGCTCACTCATGATGTATATAAATCAAGAATAAATGAGAGAGAAACAATCAAAACAATACTCCCCTAACTCCTAGTGTTGCATTTGATGGAGCTAATTCATTGGGAGTGGTGTTCCAACGTGTTGTGAAGAACACACGGCCAAGTGCCGAAGCACCTTTGCCGTGTCTATGACAAGTTCTCAATTCCCACAATGACAAGACCATCTCAAGTATACACGAGCGGGTTTAGTGAAGCTCAATAAAACAAAAATAGCTAGACTATATATAAAAGATAAGGCAGTGAATACAACTCGAGACAACAAAATGAAAATAAACTCAGAAGAAAAGTCTTTTTTGAGTACACAAGTCCAAAATGAAATTTAAAAAGTAAAAAAATAAAAGAAAATAAATCAAGTGTCAGTGTCGCGCTTTGGTTCCTCTACTACTGCGGGTGCTAGATTGAAGGGTACTAGTGGAGGTGGTGATGGTGATGCCGGAGGGGTCAGAGGAGTCCTCGGCCGCAAGACAAATGACGAGGAGACGTCCCACTCTAGAATCTGCTGTAGCGTGTCGAAATGTGCCATGAACTCTGTATACTATATGGCCTGTACAGCCCGAACCTCAGCAATCTCTAATCGAACATTAGTGACCTCTGTTTGTATCACCCCCATAGCATTCTCGAGCCTCTCAAAGCGATCATGGGCTCGGGATGGTCAAAACATCCGTACTGGGGGTGGGTCCTCTGCTACCGAAGGTGCATCGGTCTCTATCTGTGTCGGTGGGGCCTCAGGAACAGGCTGCGAAGCCTCAGCATCATAACCCTCCTCATATGTTATCTCTAAAGCTGGTAGACCCAAGGCATAAACTCCAGTCCAAACCCTGCGGACCATACCCATCAATCTCATCATCTCCGGGATCAGGGAAGCAGGTATACTTGTCTTCTCAGCATCGCGAATCACTTCCAAGAGACCCATACCCAAAACTAGTCTCGTAATGTAGGGGCCTAATAAGAACACTCCCAATCTGGCATATTGCCCCTGATGTCGGATGTACTCTTCAACGATACACTGTAGATGAATCGGTATGCACTGAACCATCGAATACAAGTACAGAAGCTCCTGCCAGCTCAGAACACCAGTGCTATCAACAGGGCAATTCACCGATGACAGGGCTCCCCGCAAGTGCACGAAGTTGTCGAAGTAATAAATCCCAGGTGAGTGGGGTATCGTATGCACAGTGAAAAGGGAATAAAAGTACTTAATTTGCTTCTTAACTATATGAAAGATGAATAGTGATATGTGTGACAAGATTCAATTCTCAAAAGTAAAACAGCATGAAAGAGAGCAAAAGTAAAGGAGAAGGTAAGGCAATCGATAAAAATGGGGTACCCGGGTATTGATCCGCCTAGGAAAATTATTTCAAGTGCAAGAAATCTCTATTATGCTTCCTAACTAATGCAATGGTGAGTCAGGCACATCTTTTAATGCATGCCCCCGACTCTAGGGTTAACCAAGCCTAATCCTCTACATGTCCCGGAGGAGAGGTTTAACAACCTCTCAACCTCGCACTCGTAAGAAGGATTGCATTAAGCTCTGGGGATTCCAAGTAATAAATCTCTTCCTAATTGTAGACCTAACCCTTAGTCCAGAAGAAAGGTCCCTAACCACAATTAAGCCAAAGATGCTAAAATCACTTCAACGCTTCACTCTGTTGCACTCACAACTAAGCCCCAGCGGAGGGTCATCCCTTAGCTCATACGCTCTATTATAGCGGCAAAGAACTCGAGGAATGGAGGTAGAATCTATCACACCGGAGGGGAAAAGTGACGCTCCTATACCTCTCGACTCACCCTCTCAACCCTCTTCAATCAAGCTTTGTCTAACTCTCGTGGTGTGTCACTCACTCACAAGGGTTACTACATGAACTCTCAGCCCTAGTGTTACTCTAAGGGAGTATTCAAACAATCAAACATTCAAGATTGTAACTCACAATAACATCAATTAATTGAAACCATAATAAAAAGATTCAATGAAACTAATACATCCAAGTGTTCACAAATACCCAAGTACCCACTAGGGGTTTAGCTCTCCATGGAGCACAATACAAATGATAATGAAATCAAATGTAAAAAAACAATCCATATTAAAACCCCCTCGATAGTTATGGCGATGGTCTTGTGGAGAGTCCTCTACTCGTCGCAAGATCCCCTTATCCGATATAAGATAGGCCTCGCCGAATCAATCCGACGGACGCTCCCTTACCAACCTTCTTCCAAAGAGATGACGATGTTGGATCTATAGAACCTCTTCAAATCCCTAGCCAATACCTCTCAAAACCCTAGCCACAACCCTATCTCAAGTTGGGAAAAAGATGGAGAAAAGAATGTTGAAATCGGGGCTGAAATCGGCCTTAAATAGGGTTGGAATCGGGATTCCACACGCCCTTGTGGATATTCCACAAGGGCTTGTGGAATTAACGGACGGGCATGTGAAATTTCCACACACCCGTATGGCTCCTCTATTTTGCTCCTTCTTCGGCCGGCTGTGAACAGTACCTGCTATAGTGATTGCTATAGTACGTCCCGAAATACTAACGAATCCATGCTTTAATCGAGGTAACGTAAATGGTCACACGTTCACGTCGTAGATCATCTTGGTTCTTCAATAAATGGTCACGTTGGTAGAGATCTTGCTAAATATGCACAAGCCAGAATACTAGGATGTAACTGCCTTCGTGTCCTTCCGAATCATTGCCTTAGCTCGAATACAAGGAGATTGGCACACATTCTAGCATTCTAAACCCGACTCATGTCTCTACGTTTGAGCTTTCTCCAAATAATGCATAAAACGATCTATAATGGCTTCTTTCACAAATAATTGGCCTCACAACCCAATCTACATAAAAGTACATAAATACACACATATTAGTACTAAAACCTGACAAAAGTAATGCTCATCATAAGGAAAGAACGCTTTGTATTCTTATCGCACAAGCACTTATCAACCGACCAGCTCAGAATGGCATGTAAGTATCGGTATGCAGGTCGGGAAAGGCACGTAGCCTTGGACACCCCCGGCTCATACTGACCCTGACCACACAATGCTTTATAAGCTCTCAATAGGGTTAAAGCTCCCAGGTAATCTTTCGGTAACTGGGAATACTCCTCAGTGTCTGTAAATGCCTCCTCGCATAAGCCAAGCCGAACTAAAAACTGAGTAATGCTCATGCTATGATGATGCCCAAATGCTCTGAAATGAATAACATCAAAACTGTCAAATCTCTCATAAGATCTATCGAACTGGAAGAACAATAAGACCTCAAAGTGTAAGCTCATGAATGGCTAGATTCCTAGTCGTCAATAACTACCTCCAACCTCCCGCTAAAACGAGATCATCGACCTCATCTGCGAACTCATCTCCCAGCTGTAGATCTCTCAATATGCTCGTGTCCAGGAATTGAATCTGTCCGAAATGAAGTCTCGACAAATGCTGAAAACATGCTTGGTGTTCGAGAATAACAAATCTCATGCCCTCGCACTCGGGGGATGACTCACGCGGCCATTTCTCGGCTTGCTTCTTACACCGAGGTACAATAAGCTACAAGATTTGAAAGAAAATCGATTAAACCAGTTAATTAAGTAATGCTGCAGAAATCCACACGGTCGTGTGGAATTTTCTCATGCCCGTGTGGATCCACATGGTGTGAAAAACTCACCGCCGCTCCATAAAAATCCAAAAATACACCGTTAGATTGCTTCTAACTTCGTTCTAAACATGCATAATCATTCTAATTGCAAAGACGAAGCATTATTCACCAGTTTCATCGATTAAAATCAAGAATTGATGAAGAAAACAAAAGATAAGGCTTACCGACTATGTGAAATGGGGAAAACTTGAATCGGCCAGAAAACCAAACAAAAATCCCTCCAAATTGGCAATACAAAATCGGGAGAAAGTGTGAATGTGATTTCAAACGAATGGAAAGTCTGAAAATGAGAAGAAACGATGATCATTTTTAAAAAGAATCGCATCTTTTGGTGTTCTGTACATCCACATGGTCGTGCAGAAATTACCCACGCCCGTGCGCCTCCACAGGAGAGCTTCATAGGGGCTGATGCACGCCCCTGTGGCTTCTCTATCCAACCGAGAAGAATTGCTAAGTGTTTCTCACGCCGGTGTGGAAATTCCACACGGGCATGGACAATCACAGGCCTAACTCACAGGGGTAACCGCACGCCCCTGTGTCTTCTCAGGATGGAGAGAGCTCAATTGTAGAGATTCGCACGGGCATACGGAAAATACTGACACACGTACATTTTTCACAGGTTCGGCTATAGGGGCGAGTTCACGCCCCTGTGTGCTTTCAGAATAATTTGCCAAGTCTCTGTAGGAAGACGTATGCCCGTGCGGAAATTACCCATGGCCGTGGACCATCACAAGGTCGCTCATAGGGGCAAGTCCATGCCCATGTGTCTTCTCTGGATGAGTTCTGAACAAAGACGCATGCCCGTGCCAAAATTCCACATGGGTGTGTGTTTTCTCTGTACGCTTAGAAAACTTTGCAAGCTCTACAGAAAATTTTTGAACACAATTATACACTCAAAGCCTGCTTTTCAAGGCAACTTTAACTAGAGAAAACACAAAAAATAAACTCAAACGACCTAAACTTCACCAAATCCACATGAAAACCCATGATGACATTAAAAATCCTAATAAAACACAGCAAAAGCATCTAAAAATCAAGACACCAACACTCAACACTTTATTCACACAGAAACTAAATTACAAGCTAAGAAAATAGAAAACATTTGGCTTGCCTCCCAAGAAGCGCTTGTTTTACATCACTAAGCTTGACGTACCTCATCGTTACCTCACGGGGACTCATAGATGAATGTTGCCCTCTTAAGCATGGCTTGAAAAGATGACGAGCAAAGTTTCTTGAAGGTAGAGGGGGAGTTATCGGGCTTGGGACCACTTAGCAATGGTTCATCCAACTTGTTTGGTTCACGCGCATCTCCAATAGCTTTGGAGCATTTCCAGTGGGGTCTCCTCGCCTTCTTCATCTTCCGGAGCACCTTCTTCAAGATCACTGGAGTAGACGGTACTTCTTCCATTGAGCTAAGCATCATTACTTCTTTATTTTCCTCATCTTGGTTGAACAAACCCTCATACTGGTCCGGATTAAACATTTTATGTATATATTCATCAACAATCTCATCAGTAGTGTCTAGAAAATACAAAGTATCATCGAAATCAAGAGAATGCCGCATGGCTTGAGCAAGGCGGTATGTGAGCTTGTCATCTCCAACTCTCAAAGTTAGCTCCCTGCCATCCATGTCAATCAATGCCTTGGAAGTCCGCAAGAAGTGCCTCCCAAGTATCAAGGGTACATCCGCATCCTCATCGACGTCTAGCACCATAAAATCAACAGGAAATATGTACTTGTCCACCTTAACAAGCACATCCTCGATGATACCCCACGGATGTCTCACCATTTTGTCCGCCAATTGCAAAGTCATCCGAGTAGGCCTAGGCTCGCCCAAGCCTAGCTTCTGAAAGAAGATGTATGGCATGACGTTGATATTGGACCCAGAGTCCACCAATGCCATTTCTTGACCTAAATTGCCAATGTTACATGGAATGATGAAGCTTCCCGGGTCTTTTCTCTTGTTTCGGCATGTTCTTTTGCAAATCAGCTGAGCAAGAAGCATCTAAGATCACTGAAGTACTCTCCTCTAGCTTCCTCTTGTTAGTAAACAAGTCCTTCAAGAATTTTGCATAATTAGGCATTTGAGACAATGCCTCATCAAAAGGAATGTTGATGTGGAGTTGCTTGAACAAACTCAAGAACATCTTATACTGTTCATCTGCTTGGTCATTCTTCAACCTAGAGGGATAAGTGATTCTTGGCTTGAAAGGTAGGGGTGCCACCTCCTTCTCTTTGCATGTTCCCTCTTCAACCTCTATGACCTCGGGTGCATGTTCATTAGGCTTCTCACTCAGAAACATGCCATTCAACCTCACGACCACTTCTCAAAGTGATCGCATTCACAAGCTCTCTAGGATTAGTCCCGGTATTGCTTGGCAAGCTTCCTTGTGATCTCTCCGAGAGAGACTTCGTAATCTGCCCCACTTGATTCTCAAGGTTGTGTAAAGAAGCGGTGTGGTTGCAAAGTGTAGCCTCAACTCATTTAAACCTTATATCCGATGATTGCATAAATCTAGTCAAGGCCTTCTCCAAATCGGTCATTAGGGTCTCCAGACCGAAAACTCGGTTCTCCATGTTTGGGGCTTGTAGTTGTTGGAAACCCGGTCGCCCCATGACCTTTTGTGGACCTTGGTTACTCCACGAGAAATTGGGATGATTCTTCCAACCCAGATTATAGGTGTTGCTATATGGATTCCCTTGATTCCTCATCGCATTACCCACAAAATCAACATTCTCAACCGAAGATGCGTCACCAATAGAGATCAGGAAATCGGACGGAGCATGACCTCCACCACACCCAATGCAAGTAGTCATGGCCACCACTCTATTCGAAGTTAGAACATCTAACTTCTTAATTAATGATTCCACTTGAGCTGCCAATGAAATTACTGCATCTATCTCATGAAGCCCGGCCACCTTCTTCTTCTCCCTAGCATTCCATTGGTAGGTATTTAATCCCATTTCTTCAATTAGTTGATGGGCCTCACCGGGGTTTTTGCTACCTAAGGTACCTCCTGCTGCCGCATTCAAGAGTTGTCTTGCTCTTGGATTCAACCCGTTGTAAAAGGTCAGAACAATCATCCACTCAGGGAATCCATGATGCGGGCACTTTCTCAGGAGCTCCTTGAACCTTTCCCACGTCTCAAATAGAGACTCCAATTCCGACCGTACAAAGGATGAATGTCGGTTTCAACTTGAAGTTCTGAGCTGTAATTGGGGGACGTACAATACTCCATTGTGTCCCCAATACTGATTGTCTGGAATAATCGGACAATGTCCTCTGTTGCACATTTTGTTCGACCATATTATCCGATCCTTCAACTTCCAAATTAGCTAGATTAGACTGTTCTTGTACAGGTTCTTTCCCATTTCTTCTAAGTGTATGTTCGAGTTCGGGATCTCCTTTAATCAATATTGAGGGGTTTCCCTCGGGTCATGAACTAGGAGCTGCACAAAATAAAAGAAAACAAATCAGAACGATGATAGAAAAGAAGATGTGAAATTGAATGAAAAAATGAATAGCTAAGAAAACAAAGTGCAAAGTATCTCTAAACATCTATTCCCCGGCAACAGCACCAAAAACTTGACAACACCCCTTATGTATATCACGCAAGTGCACAGGTTTGACAAGTAATAAAATCCCAGGTGAGTGGGTATCGTATCCACAGGGAATAGGGAGTAAAAATACTTAAGTTGTTTCTTAACTAAGCGAAATATGAATAGTGATTTGTGTTGTAAGATGTAATGCAAACAAAAGTAAAAGAGACAAGAGAGAGAGCACAGGTAAAGGGGAGGTAAGGCAATCGATATAAATGGAGTACTCGGATATTTATCCGCCTAGGACAATCATTTCAAGTGCAAAGAAGCCATTATTATGCTTCCTAACTAATGCATTAATGAGTCATGGAGATCCTTTGATACATGGTCCCAAATCTAAGGTCAACCATGCCTAACCCTATACATGTCCCGGAGGAGAAATTGAACTATCTCTCAACCTCGAACTTGTATAGAATTCCAATGAGTTCTAGGGATTCCATGTGATAAATCCTCTTCGTATATGTAGACCTAACCGTTTGGTCCAGGCAAAAGATCCCTGGCCACAATTAAGCCTTAGATGCTAAAATCACTTCAACTCTTCACTCTATTGCACTTTCAACTAAGCCCCAGCGAAAGGTCATCCCTTAGCACATTCACTCTATTATGACCGCATAGAACTCAAGGAATTGGAGGTAGAATAAATCACACCGGAAGGGAAAGAGGACGCTCCGCTACCTCTCGACTCACCCTCTAAACCCTCTCTAATCTAGCTTTGTCTAACTCTCGTGGTGTGTCACTCACTCACAAGGGTTACCAATAAGAACTCTTAACCCTAGTGTCACTCTAAGGGAGTATTCATACAATCAATGCATTCAAGATTGGAACTCAATAAAAACATCATTTAATGAAAGCATAATAACAAGGTTCAATGAAATGAATACATCCTAGGATTCACAATCCAAGTACCCACTAGTGGGTTTAGCTCTCCATGGAGCTAAGTACAATCAATGAAATCGAATGTAAAAGCAATGAATCTATAAAAAAACTCCCTCGATGGTCATGATGATGGTCTTGTGGATAGTCCTCTACTTGTCCAAAGGTTACTTTGTCCGGCCTAGGATACATTTCGCCGGATCGGTGCTGACGAAAGCCCTCCCACTAACCTTCTTCCAAACGGTGCCCGATGTCATAGCCGTAGAACCTCTCCCAATCCCTAGCCAATACCTCTCAAAACCCTAGCCGCAGTCCTTACTCAAGTTGGGGAAAAGATCGAGAAAAAGATTATGAAATCGGCCTTAAATATGGCTGGAATCAGGAATCCACATGCCCATGTGAATATTTCACATAGCATGTATGGAATTAACGCACGGGTGTGTCGAATTTCCACACACCCATGTGGCTTCTCTAGATAACTCCTTCTTCGGCTGGCTATGAACAGTACCTTCTACTGTATTATGCTACAGTGTTGCTGTAGTGCCCCTGCTATAGTGTCAGTCTGAAACACTCCCGAAACCATGCTTTCATCGAGGTAATGTAAACGGCCACAGGTTTACGTCATAGATCGCTTTACTTCTTAAATGAACGACCGCGTTGCTTGAGATCTTGTTACACATGCACAAGCCGGAATACTTAGATTGTGACTGCCTCTGTGCCCCTCCAAATCATTGTCCTAGCTTGAATACAAGGAGGTTGGCACACATTCTATCATCTAGAACCCGACTTATGTCTTCGCGTTTGAACCTTCTCAAGATTTCCTCCAAATGGTGCACTCACGATCTACATTGGCTTCTTTCTCTAAGATTTGGCTTCACAACCCTATATGCATGAAAATAACATAAATACACACATATTAGCGTTAAAACCCGATAAAAGTAATGCTCATCATAAGGAAAGAACACTTCGTATTCTTATCAAACAAGCACTTATCAATGCTTCAAGTAGAACTGTTGAGAATGTTTTGGCTGCTGGTTTTTATTAGCCGACTCTTTTCCAAGATGCTTATCAGTTTGTTCTTCAATGTGACAGTTGTCAAAGGGCCGAAAATCTATCATGGAAGGATGAGATGCCTTAAAATTTGATCCAATTCTGTGAGGTGTTTGATGTGTGGGGCATTGACTCATGGGAACATTTCTTAAGTCCAATGGTAACCAATACATTCTGGTGGCAGTTGACTATGTCCCTAAATGGGTGGAAGCTCAAGCTCTTCCAATAAATGATGCTAGAACCGTGGTAAAATTCCTGAAGAGGTTGTTTACTTGATTTGGGACCCTAAGAATTATCATTATTGATTGAGGGACCCATTTTTGCAACACACAACTTGTAAAAGTATTGTAGTGCTATAGAGTGCATCATCACCTTGCCACTCCTTACCACCCTCAAATGAGTGGACAAGTGGAAGTTACGAATAGAAAGCTTAAGAGGGTCTTGACAAAGTCTGTGGAACAAGGCAAGCGGGATTGGTTAGAATGTTTGGATGACACACTCTGGGCTCATAGAACGGCATAGAAGACTCCAATAGGGACCACTCCCTTTAACTTGGTGTATGGAAAATCTTGTCATTTGCCTATGGAGCTTGAGCATAAAGCCTATTGGGTCATTAAGGCTATGAATTTTGACTTGAGCAACACAGGGGAATAAAGAATGCTTCATCTCAATGAGTTAGATGAGTGGAGGATAAAAGCCAACGAGAATGCAATGATATATAAGGAAAGAATTTGGAAGTGGCATGACAGGCATATCAAGAATCCTAAAGAGTTCAAAGTCGGCGATCAAGTGCTATTATTCAATTCTCGCCTGTGGCTATTTCAAAGGAAGCTCAAGTCCAGATGGTTTGGGCCTTACACAGTAACTGAAGTTTCACCTCATGGTGCGGTGGAAATTACACATCCGAAGAAGGGTACATTTAAGGTGAATGGACATCGGCTAAAACCATACTTTAGAAGTGAGGTTAGTAATGATGACAAGGAAGTGTTCTTTCTCCTTGAATCCCGCATAAGGTAAGACAAGGTATGCCATGCTAAGTGACGTTAAACAAGCGCTTCTTGGGAGGGAACCCAAGTTTTTACTATTTTCCTAGTTTTTAGTTTATTTTTTCCATGAATAAGGCTTTTAAGTGTTGGTGTCTTGTTTTTTAGATGCTATTGCTGTGATTTTCTCGTGGACATTTTGGTGTTATCGTGTGCTTAAATGTTTATGCCGAAGTTATTTGTCATTTGAGCGAGTTTTTCATGTTTTCCCCTGGTATATTTTGTATGATAAGGCAAGCTCTGGTTGTATTTATATTTTCAGGAATTTTTTGTAGAGCCTGCGGAGTTTTCTAAGGCATCAAGAGAAAATGTACAGCCGTGTGGAATTTTTCACATGGCCATGGGTCTCAACTGCGAGCTCATCCCGAGAGGACACAAGGGCATGGACTCGCCCCTGTGAACGACCTTATGATGGTCCACACCCGTGGGTTATTCCCACACGAGCGTGTGTCATCCTGTAGAGACTTAGAGATTTTTCCGGAGAAACCACAGTAGGGTGGACTCACCCCAGTAGATGACTCTGTGAAAAACACACGGGCGTGGGTAATTTCCGCACGCCCATGCGGATCTCTACAGAAGAGCTGGTCCTGTGAAGGTACACACCCGTGTGGAATTTTCGTACGGGCGTGTGAAACACATAGAGAGTTTTTTCTCGGATGGACAGAGATGCCACAGGGGCGTGCGTTTGCCCATGTGGGTCGAGCACACGGGCATGAGTAATTCACGCACGCCTGTGTGGTTGCATTCAGAAGCATTAAGTGTTTTACAGAGAGCACACAAGGGCGTGTGTCTACCTCTGTGGGCTCTCCTGTGGTGTCACACAGGCGTGGGTAATTTTCACACGCCCGTGTGTATATGTAGAAATTATAAGGCCAAGATTTCCTTTATAAATATATTGAGGTCTTTTTCATTTTCACATGTCTAAACACTCTCTCACACTCTCCCAACCGTTCACCGTTGGTTTAGAGAAGTTCCACTCGAGTTTTCCGACCAAAATATAGTATTTCAACTTTATCTTGTTGGTAAACCTATATTTCTCTCTTCTCTTCACCATTTCTTAATTTTCTTTTATTTTTTAGTTTAAATGGGTAAATTTGACTTATTTTTGTGTTAAAAATGGTTGACATTTGTTTGGGGACGGGTTTTAAAGTGATTAAGAGATGTATTTATCAATTTTGAGCACAAGGAGCGGTGGTTTCCACTCCCCGTGGACCCACACGGCATGTGGAATTTCCACATGCCCATGTGGATTCCTGTAGCATTATTTTGTAAATGATTGTGATCGATTTCTATTCAATGTTGTAGGTATGGGCCCCAGAACAAAGAAAACAGCAGGCAAGCATCCTCGTGAGCCTACACCCGAACTAGAAAACACGGAATTCGCCATTCCAAAGCACCGGGCTCGGTTTGAGCGACTGTCAAAGCTCAAGTTTAGTCAAATGTGGGTCCCGGATTTGTGTTTGCTCAGGAAGGTGCAGTTAGCAGATTACTTGGCAGACGAGGTTGCAGAGTTATTGTCAGTGGATGGTTAGCACTGGCTGCTACTTATCCGTGATCCTGCATCCGCCTGGCCACATTGGAAGTGCTCGCCTCATTTGAGTTTGACCACTCTTATCCCCATTTCAATAGCATCGACGCCATTCAGTTCAGAGCTTTTAGACGGCATTATAGTATAAGCGTCACGCAGTTCTTGGTCAGACTCGGGTTATATGATGAGGCGTTGATAAGTGCTTGTGTGATAAGAATATGAAGTGTTCTTTCCTTGTGTTAAGCGTTGCTTTTCTCAGGTTTTAATGCTAATATGGGTGTATTTATGTTACTTTCATGCAGGTATGGTTCTGAGGCCGATTATGAGAGAAAGAAGCCAATGTGGGTTGTAATGCACTAATTTGGAGGAAATCTTGCAAAGGTTCAAACGCGAAGACATAAGTCGGGTTCCAAATGCAGGAATGTGTGCCAACCTCCTCGTACTCGAGTTAGCATAACTATTTAGAGGGGCACAAGGGCAGTCAGATTCAAGCATTCTGATTTGTGGATATAGAATAAGATCTCCACCAATATGTCTGTCATTAAAGAAGCAAGGCGATCCAGACGTAAATGTGTGTCCGTTTGCATTACCTCGATGAAAGTATGGATTCAGTAGTATTTCAGGCCAGTACTATAGCAGGGTATTATAGAAAACACTGTAACAAAAATACTGCAATAGCACTATTTACTACCAACCGAGAAAATAGGAAAGTAAAAAATCCACATGTGTGTGTGGAAATTCCACACGCCCGTGTGAAAAATCCACAGGGCCCCCACACGGATGTGTGGGTTCCTGATTCCATCCCTTTAAAAGCCAATTTTAGCTCCGATTTCAACATTCTTTTCTCCATCTTTTGCCCAACTTGAGAGAGGGTGGTGGCTAGGGTTTTGAGAGGTATTGGCTAGGGCTTTGGAGAGGTTCTACGGTTTCAACATCACGCGCCATTTGGAAGAAGGTTAGTGGGAGAGCTTTCGTCAGCACCGATCAGGTGAGGTGTATCCTAGACTGGACAAAGGGACCCTTGCAATGAGTAGAGGACTCTCCACAAGACCATCGCATGACTAGGAGGGGGTTTGATAAGTGCTTGTCAGATATGAATGCGAAGCATTCTTTCCTTATGTTGAGCATTACTTTTCTCGGGTTTTTACACTAATATGTGTGTTTTTATGTTACTTTCGTGCAGGTAGGGTTGTGAGGCTGAGTATGAAGGAAAGAAACCAATGTGGATCATAATGCACCGATTTTGGAGGAAATCTTGCTAAGGTTCAAACGCGAAGACATAGGTCGGGTGTGAGATGCTAGAGTGTGTGCCAAAATCCTCGTATTTGAGTTAGCATAACCATTTGGAGGGGCACAAGGGCAGTCACTGACAATTTCCCCTTGCTTATATCCCGCAAGTACACGGGTTTGTCGAAGTAATAATCCCGGGTGAGGGAGGTCGAATCCACAGGGAGTAGGGAGTAAAGACACTTAATTTGATTCTTAGCTATGTGGAGTATCAACAATGATGAGTGTGGTAATGATTCAATTCTCAGAAATTAAAAGCAACAAGTAAGAGAGCAAAAGTAAGGAGGAGGCAAGGCAATCGATAAAGATGGGGTACTCGGATGATGCTTCACCTAGGATAATCGCTTCAAGTGCAAGAACTCTCTATTATGCTTCCTAATCAATGCAATAGTGAGTCGTGGAAATCCTTACATACATAGTCCCAAATCTAAGGTCAACTATGCCTAACTCTATACATGTCCCGGAGGAGAAATCGAACAATCTCAAAACCTCCCACTCGCATAGAGTTGCAATGAGCTCTAGGGATTCCAAGTGATAAATCTCTTCCTAGATTTAGACCTAACCCTTTGGTCCAGGCGGAAGGTCCCTAGCCACAATTAAGCCCTAGATACTAAGATCACCTCAACGCTTCACTCCATTGCACGCGCAACTAGGCCCCAGCGGAGGTTCATCCCTTAGACCATTCACTCTATTATGGCTCCAAAGAACTCGAGGAACGGAGGTAGAATCTATCACGTCGGAGGGGAAAGGGGACGCTCCTGTACCTCTCGACTCACCCTCTCAACCCTCTCCAACCTAGCTTTGTCTAACGCTCGTGGTGTGTCACTCACTCACAAGGTTACCAACAAGAACTCTCAACCCTAGTGTCACTTTAGGGGAAATGTTCATACAATCAAGCACTCAAGGTTGGAACTCACAACAAACATCAATTAATTGAAAGCATAATAAAGAGATTCAATGAAACAAATACATACTAGGGTTCACAAATACCCAAGTACTCACTAGGGGTTTAACTCTCCATGGAGCTAAGTACAATCAAAGAAATAGAATGTAAAAGCAATGAATCCATAAAGAAACCCACTCGATGGTCGTGTCGATGGTCTTGTGGAAAGTCCTCTACTCGTCGTCCAAGGATTCCTTCGTCCGGTATAGGATACACCTCGATCAAAGCTCCCCTACCAACCTTCTTCCTAATGGAATCACCATGTCGGAGCCATAGAACCTCTCCAAAACCTTGTCTAATACCCCTCAAAACCCTAGCCGAAGCCCTCTCAGAAGTTGGGGAAAAGATGGAGAAATGAATACCAAAATCGGGGCTGAATCGGCTTTAAATAGGGCTTGAATCGGGCGACTCCACGCCCGTGTGGATTCTCTGTTTCTCTGATTTCTCGGCCGGCTGTGAACAGTGATGCTAACGCAAATGTTTCTCTGTTTCTCTGATTCTCTGTTTCTCTGAATTCTTTGACCTGAATAACTTCCCAATTCCATACTTTCTTCGGGATAACGTAAACGGGCACACGTTCACGTCGTGAATCACTTGCTTCTTCAATGATATATATGTTGGTGGAGCTCCTGTTCTTGTATGCATAAGACAGAATGCTCGAGTGTGACTGTCTTTGTGCCCCTCCAAATGGATGTACTCACTCGAATGCGAGGAGGTTGGCACACACTCTAGCATCTCATACCTGTCCTATGTCTTCGCGTTTGAACCTTAGCAAGATCTCCTCCAAAATAGGGGCATTATGATCCACATTGGCCTATTTCCTTCATACTCGGCCTCACAACCCTACCTGCATAAAAGTAACATAAAAAACACACATATTAATGTAAAAACCTGAGAAAAGTAATGCTCAACATAAGGAATCAACGCTTCGCATTCATATCGCACAAGCACTTATCAGTCACACTCAAGCATTCCGACTTATGCACATAGAAAAAGATCTCCACCAACTTGTCCGTTATTAAAGAAGCAAAGCGATCCACGACGTGAACGTGTGCCCGTTTGCGTCACCTCGATGAAAGTTTGGACTCGGGAAGTATTTTAGGCCAGGTACTGTAGCAGCACTGTTCACAGCTGGCCGAGAAAACAGGAATTCAGAGAATCCACCCGGGCGTCTGGAAATTTTACACGGCCGTGTGGAAATTCCACATGGGCGTGTGAAAAATCCACAGGACCGTGTGGTCGCCCAATTCCAGAAGTATTTAAAGCCAATTCAGCCCCGATTTTAGCATTCTTTTCTCCATCTTTTCCCCAACTTGAGAGAGGGTCTCGGCTAGGGTTTTGAGAGGTATTAGCTAAGGTTTTGGAGAGGTTCTACGGCTCCGACATCGTCATTCCTTAGGAAGAAGGTTTGTAGAGGAGCTTCTGTCGAGGCGTATCCTATACTAGACAAGGGAATCCTTGGACGACGAGGAGAGGACTTTCCACAAGACCATCGACATGACTATCGAGGGGGTTTCTCTATGGATTCATTGCTTTTACATTCTATTTCTTTGATTGTACTTAGCTCCATGGAGAGTTAAACCCCTAGTGAGTACTTGGGTATTTGTGAACCCTAGTATGTATTTGTTTCATTGAATCTCTTTATTATGCTTTCAATTAATTGATGTTTGTTGTGAGTTTCAACCTTGAGTGCTTGATTGTATGAACATTTCCCCTAGAGTGACACTAGGGTTGAGAGTTCTTGTTGGTAACCTTGTGAGTTAGTGACACACCACGAGCGTTAGATAGAGCTAGGTTGGAGAGGGTTGACAGGGTGAGTCGAGAGGTACAGGAGCGTCCCTTTTCCCCTCCGACGTGATAGATTCTACCTCCGTTCCTCGAGTTCTTTGCGTCCATAATAGAGTGAATGGTCTAAGAGATGACCCTCCGCTGGGGCTTAGTTGCGCGTGCAATGGAGTGAAGCGTTGAGATGATCTTAGTATCTAGGGCTTAATTGTGGTTAGGGACCTTCCACCTGGACCAAAGGGTTAGGTCTATAATTAGGAAGAGATTTATTAATTGGAATCCCTAGAGCTCATTGCAACTCTATGCGAGTGTGAGGTTGAGAGGTTATATAATCTCTCCTCCGGGATATGTATAGAGTTAGGCATAGTTGACCTTAGATTTGGGACTATGTATTTAAGGATTTCCACGACTCACCATTGCATTGATTAGGAAGCATAATAGAGGGTTCTTGCACTTGAAACGATTGTCCTAGGCGGAGCATTATCCGAGTACCCCATCTTTATCGATTGCCTTACCTCACTCTTTAGACGTACTCTCTTACTTGTTGTTTTTACTTTTGAGAATTGAATCATTGTCACACTTATCACTACTGATCTTTCACATAGCTAAGAAGCGGATTAAGTGTTTTTATTCCCATATTCCCTGTGGTTTCGATACCCGCTCATCCGGGATTATTACTTCGACAAACCTGTGTACTTACGGGATATACGCAAAGGGGACCTTGTCAAGTTTTTTTCGGGCGCTGCCGGGGATACTTTGCACTTTGTTTTCTTAGCTATTTCGCCATACATTCTATTTCATATCTTCTTATTCTATCATCATTCTAATTTCTTTTTCTTTCTTTTTGGGTGCAGCTCCAAGTTATGACCCGAGCGAATCCCTCAATATTGATTGAAGGAAATCCTGAGCTTGAACGTACACTTAGAAGAAAAGGGAAAGAACCTGTGAAAGAACATTCTAATTTAGCTGATTTGGAAGTGGAAGGATCTGAAAACATGGCAGAACAGAATGAGCAACAACGGACATTATCTGATTATGGCAGACCTTCAGTGTTACGGACACAATCGAGCATTGTGTGTCCCCCGATCACAGCTCAGAACTTTGAGCTGAAGCCGACATTCATCCACATGTTGTAGTAATCCACATAGTTCAACGGTTTGGCCGATGAGGATCCAAACAGCTACTAATGGAATGCTAGGGAGAAGAAAAAGGTGGCCGGTCTCCATGAAATAGATGCGGTAACTTCATTGGCGGCTCAAGTGGAAAATTTGAGTAAGAAGTTAGATCTTCTAACTTCAAATAGAGTGGAGTCCGTGACTAATTGCACCGGGTGTGGTGGATGACATGCTCCCTCTGATTGCCCGATCTCTATTGGTGATGTTTCTTCGGTGGAGAACGTTGATTTTGTCGGTAATGGCATGAGACCTCAAGGAAACCCATATAGCAATACCTACAATTCGGGTTGGAAGAATCATCCCAATTTCTCATGGAGTAATCAGGGTCCACAAAAGGCCATGGGGCCACCGGGTTTCCAACAACAACAACAAGCACCTAATGTGGAAAACAGAGTCTCGGGTTTGGAAACCCGAATGAATGACTTAGAGAAGCACTTGACTAGATTTGTACAATTTATAAATACAAGGTTTGAATTAGTCGAGGCTACACTTCGCAGCCTCACCACCTCTTTACATAACCTTGAAAATCAAGTGGGGCAAATTGCGAAGTCTCTCTCTGAAAGGCCACATGGAAGCTTGCCGAGCAATACAAAAACCAACCCTAGAAAGCACATGAAGGCGATCACTTTGAGAAGTGGTCGTGAGGTTGAAGGTAGGCTTCCATTGATAAACGAAAAGAACACGCACCTGAGGTTATAGTGGTGGAAGAGGGAACAAGCAAAGAGAAAGAGGTGGCACCCCCACCTTTCAAGCCAAGAATCCCTTATCCCTCTAAATTGAAGAATGACCAAGGGGATGAACAGTACCAGAAATTCCTGAGTTTGTTTAAGCAACTCCACATCAATATTCCTTTTGTTGAGGCATTGGCCCAAATGCCTAAGTATGCGAACTTCTTGAAAGACTTGTTGACTAATAAGAGGAAATTGGAGGAAAGTGCTTCAGTAATTTTAGATGCTTCATGCTCGGCGGTATTGCAAAAGAAAATGCCGAACAAGAAGAAAGACCCGGGAAGCTTCATCATTCCGCGTAATATTAGCAATCTAGGTGAGGAAATGGCATTGGCGGACTCAGGGGCCAGTATCAATGTTATGCCATACACCTTCTTTTAAAAGCTAGGCTTGGGGGAGCCGAGGCCTACTCGGATGACTTTGTAACTAGCGGACCAAACTGTGCGACATCCGAGAGGCATCATTGAAGACGTGCTTGTCAAGATGGACAAGTACATTTTTCTGGTTGACTATGTAGTGTTAGATGTCGATGAGGATGCAGATGTACCTTTGATACTTGGGAGACCGTTCTTGCGGACTTCCAAAGCATTGATTGATATGGACGGCTGAGAGCTCACATTGAGAGTTGGATATCACAAGCTCACATACCGCCTTGCTAAAGCCATGTGGCATTCTCTTGATTTCGATGATACTTTATACTTTCTAGACACTACTGATGAGATTGTTGATGAATACATGCAGGAAATGTTCAATCCGGACCCAAACGAGGGTTTGTTCGACCAAGAGGAGGATTATGAAGAAGTAATGATGCTTGGTTCGATGAAAGAAGTACCATCTACCCCGGGGATCTTGAAGAAGGTGCTCCGAAAAATGAAGAGGGCTATGAGACGCCACTGGAAACACTCCAAGGCTATTAGAGACGTCCATAAACTGAAGGAGTTGGA
This sequence comes from Dioscorea cayenensis subsp. rotundata, assembly GCF_009730915.1. NCBI lineage: Eukaryota > Viridiplantae > Streptophyta > Magnoliopsida > Dioscoreales > Dioscoreaceae > Dioscorea > Dioscorea cayenensis. The sequence goes on along the minus strand of NC_052486.1, from coordinate 13,553,716 downwards.
TGAACCACCGCTAGGTGGCCCGAAGCCCAATAATTCACCTTCTATCCTCAAGACACTTTGCACATCATGCTTTCAAGTCATGGGTAAGAGGGTAACCTTCATCTATGAACCCCCGTGATGTAAGACAATGTACATCAAGCTTAGTGACATTAAAAAAGCGCTTCTTGGGAGGTAACCCAAGTGTTTACTGTTTTCTTATCTTATAGTTTAGTTTGTTTGCATGAATAATTTTTTAAGTGTTGGTATCTTGATTTTTAGATGCTTGTGCTGAGATTTTCTTGTGAGCTTTGAATATTCATCATGTGTTTTCATGTGGAATTGGTGAAGTTATGTCGTTTGAGCTTTATTCCATGTTTTTTTGCTTGTAAAACTTGCATATTAGGGCAGGCTCTGAGTGTGTAAACATGTTCAGAAACTTTCTGCAGAGCTTGCAGGTTTTTCTAAGGTATCCAGTGAAGATGCAAGGGCGTGTGGAATTTCCGCACGCCCGTGGATTTGTATTGTGAGCTCATCCAGAGAAGGCACAGGGGCTTGCGGCTGCCCCTGTGAATGACCATGCGAATATCGTACGCCTGTGGGTAATTTCCACACGGGCGTGTCCTGTATAGTTGGGCGAATTATCCCGAGAGCACACAGGGGCGTGGACTCACCCATGTGGGGGACCTTGTGAACCACACACGGGCGTGGGTAATTTCCACACGCCCGTGCGAAATTCTGCAGAGGAGTTCTCTCCATCCCGAGAAAACACAGGGCGTGTGGCTGCCCCTGTGAGTTGGGCATGTGAATGTCCACGCCCATGTGGAATTTCCACACGGGCGTGTAGAACACTTGGCAATTTTCTCGGATGTTCAGGGAGGACACAGGGGCGTGCGACTGCCCCTGTGGGTCGGGCGCACGGGCGTGGGTATTTTCCACACGCCCATGCGAGAGCAGTTAAAGTCGATGGGGTGTTTTCCCAAAAGTGTACAGGGGTGTGTGTACGCCTCTGTGGCTCTCTTGTAATGAGGTGCACGGGCGTCGGCAATTTCCACACGCCCGTGTGGATGCACAGAATTCCAAGAGACGTGATTTTTTCCTTAAAAACCTTGTGAACCATCTCATTCCTCATCTCCAGTCGCCTGAAAACTACTTATGATCATCTTCTCGACCAATCACCGTTGTTTTTGTAGAATTTTTCTTCGCATATCGTGCCGATTTTTAGAGTTTTCACATTTATTTCATCGGTAACCCTTTTTCTTCCTCGAACTCTTGTTTTTCGTGGATTAAATGTCTTCATGAGGACGAATTTTCATTTAACAATGCATGGTGCACATTTAGAAAGCGTCTAGAAGCGTTTTTAAAGTTAAAGTTTTGAGAATTATTGTGCACCCGTGCGGTTTTCTTTCACGCCCTAGAGATCCACAAGGGCGTGGGTAATTTCCACAGGCCCGTGTGGAATTCTGCAATACACCGCTCTTGAGCTTCGTTTGATCATTCTCCTTTTTTTTTGAATTATAGGTATGGTGCCGCAAGTGAGGAAGAACAAAGTTAAGCGTCTCAGAGTCACCCCATCCGAGCCAATACACATGGATTTCTCAAATCCCGAGCATCTGACTCGATTTGAGAAACTTTCAGCACTTGGTTTTGGTCAGACTCATTTTGTGGATTTGCAATTGCTAAGAGATGTTCAGCAGGGGTAACGAGCTAGCTGATAAGATTGATGAGATGCTAGCAGTAGGAAGCTGGAGGAGGCTACTGACGATCAGTGAGCCAGCTTATCGTGCATTGACGCTTGAGGTTTTAGCGTCTTTTGAGTTTCATCTGATGCATGGGAGATTTGACACTATGGAGGCTATATAGTTTCAGGCATTTGGACATCCATTTTCCATGAGTGTCACTGAGTTTTCGATTCGAATGGGCTTGTACGATGTTGCATATACAGGTACAGTAGAGTATAGACGTTTACCTATGGATTTTCCAGTATCAGTGACTCCACATCATGTGTATAGGATTCTGTGTGGACATGGGGAGTATGAACCGGGGATTTCGAAGGCCACTAGCCTATCCCGGTTGAGCTACAGGTATTTGCACGCGGTTATCAGTAGGTCTGTGTCAGGTCGAGCCGATAACACAACTGCTCTGGCCAGGCAGGATTTGCTCTTTTTATACTCCATGGCCCACAATGTGCCGATTCACTTGGGGTGCATATTAGCGGATATTCTGAGGTACCAGGGTCAGTCTGCGAGAGTGGGTTTATTATTTGCTTGCCCTTACATCACCAGGCTCATCTTGTGAATGGGTTTGGGGGATGATTTACATGGTGCTGAGAGGACATTTGTGCCTACCCCTCTTGCGTTTGAGATGATCAGGATGATGGGGTTGGTACGGAGATGTGGGCCAGGGGTCGATATTACTGCTACAACTACCCCAGAGACCGCCAGGAGCGGAGGAGATAATGCGGAGGGTTTCCAACAGTTTCCCAGATCCCTCGCAGCACAGGGTCCTCGAGCTTATGACCGTATTGAGAGGCTTGAGAGTGATGTGGGTGAGATTCGGACCGAGATAGCGGAACTCTGAGCTATCCAGTTAGTGTAGTACGCTGAGATGTTAGACCGTTTCAACATGATACAGCGGCTACTGATAGGTAGGCCACTGGTTCCCCCACCACCTCCTCTGGCATCTCCCTCACCACTTCCGCTAGCACCCTTCGATTTAGCACCACCAGCAGCAGCAGCAGTTGAGCCAGAGGATGACGCCGACACTTGACTTTTATTTCTTTTACTTTTTTGCATTTCATTTTAGACTTGTTCACTCAAAAAGGATTCTCCTTCTGAGTTTATTTGCATGTCGATTCTCGAGTTGTATTCATTGCTTTATCTCTTATATACTCGAGTTATTTTGTTTTTATTGAGCTTCACTGAACCCCCTCTTGTATGCGTGCAGATGGTCTTGTCATCATGGGTAATTGAGACTTTGTCATGGGCACGACCAAAGTGCTTTGGCACTTGGCGGTGTGAGCTTCACAACCCATCGGAACATTACTCCCAAGGACTTAGCTCCATCAAACGCGACACTAAGAGTCAGGGGAGTATTGTTTTGATTGCTTCTCCCACATCTATTATTCATTAATATATATTTTGAGTGAGCTTGCATATGTACATTGAGGATAATGTACAACTTAAGTGTGGGTGGGGGGGAGTTTCATAGTGCACACATCTTTTCTATTGTTCTTGATTGATATATGCTCACATAGCCAATGGCGGTTCACCTTAGTTGCAATGATTGTATTCTTGAGTTTAGGATAATTTTTACATTGAATATTTTCATGCTCTAGTTTTGCTTGAATTTATAGGAATTTTGGCCCGATTTATACTTGTTACACTACTCACTTATTAGACTCTTTTGGAAACTCAAGTTTGATGTTAAAGGGACTAGTTATAGTTGTTTCTTATGATAAATTCTGAAAAAAAAAATGAAAAATGAAAAGAAGGAACAAAATAGTTTTATTGTTTATTTGTGCTTGTTGGGTGGAAAGAGCTACCACCTATGAAGTATGAAGCTACTCTCATAAGTCGGATACTAGCTATGCCCTAATGAGAGAAAGAGCTATCTCATAGAATGAGTGAAATCTACAACTCCGGTAGAAAGATCTACCACCACGAAAGTGTGAAAGCCACCTTAGCGGCCTCTTTGGAAAGGGCTACCTTAGAGGATGTGTGAAGCTACTACCATCTTTGAAATTGTTGTCACTTTTGTAGATAAATAAGTCCCTTGTACTTAGAACTTTGAGGAGTATACCTTGGGTTGTTTTGAGTGAGTTCACACACGCACACGATTTCGGGTTTGTTGTCCTTTTTTATTCAAGTTTTTAGGTAGAGCTTTGATTTTTTGTATTTAATGTTGAAATTTCCCTTACTTGAAGAATGCTTTCTCTGTACACTTTGGTGAACCTAAGGCCAAGCACTTCCAATATTTCGTTCATCTATGCACATAATGTTTAATTTTTGCTTGAGGACAAGCAAAAGCTTAAGTGTGGGGGAGTTTGATAAGTGCTTGCGTGATATGAATGCGAAGCATTCTTTCCTTATGTTGAGCATTACTTTTCTCAGGTTTTTTTCATTAATATGTGTGTTTTTATGTTACTTTCATGCAGATAGGGTTGTGAGGCCGAGTATGAAGGAAAGAAGCCAATGTGGATCATAATGCACCGATTTTTGGAGGAAATTTTGCTAAGGTTCAAACGCGAAGAGATAGGTCGGGTGCGAGATGCTAGAGTGTGTGCCAACCTCCTCATATTTGAGTTAGCATAACCATTTGGCGGCCACAAGGGCAGTCACACTCAAGCATTCCGACTTATGCACATAGAACAAGATCTCCACCAACTTGTCAATCATTAAAGAAGCAAAGTGATCAACAACGTGAACGTGTGCCCGCTTGCGTCACCTCAGATGAAAGTATGGACTCGGGAAGTATTTTAGTATCGTATCCACAGAGAGTAGGAAATAAAGACACTAAAGTTGTTTCTTAACTAATGTGGAAGATGAATAGTGATAAGTGTGACAAAATATGAAATAATGAAGATAAAAGCAACAAGATAGAGAGCATAGGTGAAGGAGAAGGTAAGGCAACGATAAAGATGGGGTACCCGGATATTGATCCGCATAGGACAATCGTTTCAAGTGCAAGAACCCTCTATTATACTTCCTAAGTGATGCACAATGAGTCATGGAAATCCTTAATTACATGATCCCAAATCTAAGGTCAACCATGCCTAACTCTATACATGTCCCGGAGGAGAGATTGGATAACCTCTCAAAACTCGCACTCGCATAGAATTGCAATGAGCTATAGGGATTCCAAGTGATAAACCCTATTCCTATGTATTGGCCTAACCCTTCGGTCCAGGTGGAAGATCCCTAGCCACAATAAAGCCCTAGCTGCTAAAATCACTTCAAACCTTCACTCCGTTGCACTCGCAACTAAGCCCCAGTGGAAGCTCATCCCTTAGCCCATTGACTCTACTATGGCCGCAAAGAACTCTTGGAATGTGGAGATAGGATAGATCACACCGGAGTTGAAAGGGGATGCTCCACTACCTCTCGACTCACCCTCTCAATCCTCTCCAATCTACCTTTGTCTAACTCTCATGGTGTGTCACTCACTCACAACAGTTACCAACAAGAACTCTCAACCCTAGGGTCACTCTAGGGGAGTATTCAAACAATCAAGTCTACAAGATTAGAACTCACAATAAACATCAATTAATTGAAAGCATAATAAAGAGATCTAATTAAACGAATAAATCGTAGGGTTCACAAATACCCAAGTACCCACAAGTGGTTTAGATCTCCATGGAGCTAGATACAATCATCGCAAGGGTCTAATTAAACGAATGTAAAAACAAAGCATCTATAGAAAACCCCCTTATTAGTTATGGCGATGGTCTTATGGAGAGTCCTCAACTCATCGCAAGGGTCCCTTTGTCTGACCTAGGATACAACTCTTCCAAATGGTGCGTGATGTCAGAACCGTAGAATCTCTCCAAAGCCCTAGACAATACCTCTCAAAACCCTAGATGCTACCCTCTCTCAAGTTGAGGAAAAGATGGAGAAAAGAATGCTGAAATCGGGGCTGAAATCAGCTTTTAAAGGGCTGGAATCGGGAATATTTTTACACGAGTGTGTGGAATTTCCACATACCCGTGTGGATTCTCTGTTTTCTTGTTTTCTCGGGCGGCTGTAAATAGTGATGCTACAATATTTTTACTACAGTGTTTTCCATAATACCCTGCTACATTACCATCTTGAAATACTCCCAAATACATACTTTCATCAAGGTAACGCAAACGGGCACACATTTGCGTCGTAGATCGCCTTGCTTCTTTAATAACGGACATGTTGGTGGAGATCTTGTTCTATATGCACAAGTTCGAATGCTCGAATGTGACTGCCATTGTGTCCCTCCAAATAGTTGTGCTAACTCGAGTACGAGGAGGTTAGCACACATTCCTGCATCTGGAACCCGACCTATGTTTTCGTGTTTGAACCTTAGCAGGATTTCCTCCAAATTAGTGGATTAGGACCAACATTGGCATCTTTCTATCATAATTGGCCTCACAACTGTACCTGCATAAAAGTAACATAATTACACCGATATTAGTGTTAAAACCTGAGAAAAGTAATGCTCAACACAAGGAAAGAACACTTCGTATTATATCGCACAAGCACTTATCAAACTCCCCCACACTTAGGCTTTTGCTTGCCCTCAAGCAAAGATTAAAACATTATATCCATGGATGAAGAAAATATTACAAGTGATTGGCCTTAGGTTCACCAAAGCATACAAAGAGAGCATTCTACAAGTAAGGCAAATTTCCACACTAAATACGAAAAATCAATGCTCTAGCTAAAAACTTGAATCAAAAAGGACAACAAACCTGAAATTGTGTAAGCGTGTGAACTCACTTAAAACAACCCAAAGTATATTCCTCACTGTTATAAGTACAACGGACTTATTTATCTATAAAAAGTAACAAAAATTTCAAAAATGGTAGTAGCTTCACACATCCTCTAAGGAAGCCCTTTCCAAAGCAGCCGCTAAGGTGGCTTTCACACTTTTAAAGTGGTAGCTCTTTCTCTTGAAGTGGTAGCTTTCACTCATCCTATGAGATAGCACTTTCTCTCATTTGGGCATAACTAGTATCTGACTTATGAGAGTAGCTTCATACTTCATAGCTGGTAGCTCTTTCCACCCAACAAGCACAAATAAACAATAAACTATTTTGTTCCTTCTTTTCATTTTATTTAACACAAGAATTGTTTTTAACACAAGAAACAACTACAATTAGTCTCTTATTCATCAAAAATGAGTTTCCAAGAGAGGTCAAAAAGTAAGTAGTGCAACAAGTGTCAATCGGGCCAAAATTCCTAGAAATTCGAGCAAAAACTAGAGCATGAAAACATTCAATGTTAAAAAATCTCTTAAACTCAAGAATACAATCAATGCAACTAAGGTGAACCGCCATTCGATATGTGAGCATGTATATCGAGCCTGAGCAAACTCCGTATACTGGGCGGCCTGCGCAGCCCTAATATCGGCAATCTCTGCTCAGGCCTCTGCTACCTCTGTCCATATCACCCCCACAGCACTCTCGAGCCTCTCAAAATGATCATGGGCTCGAGATGGTGAAAACATGCGCACGGGGGATGGGTCCTCTGTCGTATGAGGTACCACCTCTGTCTGATCTCCCTCAAGCTATGACTCTAAAGCTGGTTGAGACCCTTCTGCGGTGGTTTTGTCGGATACAGGAGGCTCTGTCAGGGACATATTCAGCACATAAACACCACCCGGATATTTCCTGATCATACCCATGAGTCTCATTATTTTCAGCCCTAGGGGTGCTGGTACTATTATTTTCTCGGCCCCTCTGATCGTATCTCGTAAACCCATCCCCAAGATGAGTCTAGTAATGTATGGCCCGAGAAAATGACACCAAGCCTAGAATACTGTCCTTGGTGCTTCAGATAATCCGCTAAGATGTGTCCCTAAATGAATCGGCTCATTTCATACCATAGAGTATAAATATAGAAGTTCATGCTTGCTTAGGACTCCTGTACTGTCATTGCGACCATTCACTGACCAACTAAAGATGGCGTGAACATATCTATAACTAGGTCGAGAAAGGCATGAAGCCTTAGACACTCCTGGTTCATATCGTCCCTTTCCACATAGTATTTCATATGCTTTCTGGGAGTTAAGCCTCCTGAAATGTCAATTGGTAGATCCTCATACTCCTCCGTCTTAGTAAACTGCTCGTCATATAAACCAAGCCTAACGGAGAACTGTGTAATGCTCATATTGTGATGCTTCCCAAAAGCTCTAAATTGAATGGCGTTGATGCTATCAAAATGAGCATAAGAGCGGTCAAACTCAAATGAAGCAAGCACCTCTAATGTGAGTAGGCGGATAGTAGGGTCACGAATAATCAATAACTTGTGCCAACTACCCACCAATAATAACTCCTCGACCTCATCAGCTATGTCATGTGCTAACTATACCTCCCTAAGGGAGCTCACATCCGGGATTCGTGTCTAACCGAACTTAAGCTTCGCTAGTCGCTCAAATCGAACTTGATGTTCGGGAAGTGTAAATTCCATGCTTTCTGGTTCATGAGTAGGCTCTCTAGGATGCTTACCAGTTGTCTTCTTTGATCTGGGAGCCATACCTGCATGTATTGGAAAAGGAATCAATCAAATTCATACATAACATAATAATGCAGGAATCCACATGGTCGTGTGGAAATTCCACATGCCCGTGTGGATTCATGCGGCGTGAAAACCGCACTACCCTTCATGGCAAAATCCACAAATACATTTGTTTGTCCATTCTAGAGCTCATTAAAAACATATAATAGCCATTTTAGCATGAAATCGGCAAGAAGCTCAAACGATCGACGCAAAATTGACACCAGGAGGTCGGGAGAGGGTCGAAGAATGTTTCCTGAGTGTCTAGAGGTATGTTAATGAGTAAAGCTCGAATGGCTTGGAAAGAGGAAAAGCAGCTCCCTAATACCTTCAAAAACCAGACGAGCATGTGAAATTTTACACACCCGTGTGCCTCCACCTGAGAGATTCACTGGGGCAGACACACGCCCCTGTGCTCTCTCGGGAAAACACTCAACCTCTCTGAACGCAGCCGTATGGGCGGTTGGAAAATACCCACGCCTGTGTACCAAATCCACAGGGGCTGCCGCACGCCCCTACGGCTTCTCTGTCCAATTGAGAAGAATCGCTAAGTGTTCCGCACGCCCGTGCAGAAATTCCGCACTGGCGTGGACATTCACAGGCCCAACTCACAGGGGCAAGCACACGCCCCTGTGTCTTCTCGGGATGGAGAGAGCTCCCTTGTAGAGATTCGCACGGGCATGTGGAAATTATCCACGCTCGTATTTTCACAAGGTTGCCCACAGGGGCGAGTCCACGCCCCTGTGTGCTTTCTAGATAATATGCCAATCTCTGCAGGAATTCACACGCCCGCGCGAAAATTACCCACGGGCATGCGAAAATCGCATGGTCATTCACAGGGATGAGTCCACGCCCCTGTGCCTTCTCTGGATGAGCTCGCAACGCAAATTCACGGGCTGCGGAAATTCCACATGTCCGTGCGTTTTCGCTGGATGCCTTAGAAAATTCTGCAGGCTCTGTAGAAAATTTCTGAGCATGTTTACACACTCAGAGCCTGCCCTAATATTCAAATTTTACCAGTGAAAAACATGAGAAATAGCTCAAATGACCCAACTTCACCAAATCCACGTGAAAACACACGATGACAAACTAAAACCCACAATAAAATTACAACACAAGTATATAAAAATCAAGACACCAACACTCAACAATTTATTCAAGTAACACTAAACTACCAAATTAAGAAAACAGTAAACACTTGGGTTGCCTCCCAAGTAGCGCTTGTTTAACGTCACTTAGTTTGACGTACCTTTTCTTACCTCACGGGGGTTTATGAAGGAAAAATACTTCCTGGTCGTCATTACCAACCTCTCCTCCGTAGTATGGTTTCAGCCTGTATCCATTCACCTTAAGTGTACCCTTCTCTGGATGGATGATCTCAACAGCTCCATAAGGTGAAACTTCGGTTACCGTATAAGCACCAAACCATCTAGACGTCAGCTTTCCCAGAAATAACCGTAAATGAGAATTGAATAGTAACACCTGATTGCCCACACTGAACTCTTTCGAATTCTTAATATGCTTGTCATGCCATTTCCGAATTCTTTCCTTATAAATCCTAGTATTCTGATATGCTTTCATTCGCCATTCATCTAGTTTCGTTGAGATGTAACATTCTTTGTTCCCCCGACTTGCTCAAATCAAAATTCATAGCTTTAATTACCCAATATGCTTTATGCTCTAACTCCACAGGTAAATGACAGGATTTTCCATACACTAAATTATAAGGAGTAGTCCCTATCAAGGTTTTATACGCTATTCTATGTGCCCAAAGTGTGTCATCTAACCGTTCAGACCAATCCCGCTTCCCTTGTTCCATGAACTTAATTAAAATCCTTTTGATCTCCCTATTTGTAACTTCCACATGTCCACTCGTTTGCGGGTGATAGGGGGTAGCAAGACGATGATGTACTCTATAGCGCTTCAACACTTTCGCAAGTTGTGTGTTACAAAAATGGGTTCCTCGATCACTAATGATGATTCGTGGAGTCCCAAATATAGTGAAGAGCCTCTTTAGAAATTTCACCACAGTTCTTGCATCATTAGTTGGAAGAGCTTGAGCCTCTACCCATTAAGAAACGTAGTCAACGGCCACCAAAATATATTGATTACCATTAGACTTCGGGAATGGTCCCATGAAGTCAATTCCCCAAACATCGAACACCTCGTAGAACTGCATCAGATTCTGAGGCATTTATCCCTTCGCGATAAGTTTCCAACCCTCTGATGACTATCATAATGAAGAACAAACTGATGAACATCCTTGAATAAAGTTGGCCAATAGAAACCAGTGGCCAGAACTTTCTCGGCAGTTCTTCTCGAAGCATAATGCCCTCCAACAGGACCCGAATGACAATGCACAATAATGCTCCAACCTTCCTTCCTAGAAACACATCTGCGAACCACATGGTCTGCACAAATACGTAATAGGTAGGGATCATCCCAAAAATAGTTCTTCAAGTCACTGAAAAACTTTTTCTTTTGTTGAAAACTGAGGCCTTAGTTCAGTATCTTTCCCGATAAATAATTTGCAAAATCCGCGAACCATGGAGTGTCTTCTGACTCTGACTCCTGTACCGCATACAGATGTTCATCAGGGAAGAAATCATTAATTTCTTTGCTTGCCGATTCTTGCCCCTCATAACCTTCTAATCTTGAAAGATGATCTACAACCACATTTTCGATTCCCCTCTTATCTTTTATTTCCATATAAAATTCTTGTAACAATAAGATCCAGCGAATCAATCTTGGCTTTGCGTCGGCCTTGTTCGTGAGATAACAGAGTACCGAGTGATCAGTAAATACTGTGACCCTAGATAAAATGAGGTATGGCCTGAACTTATCAAAAGCAAACACCACTACTAACAACTAATTTTCGGTGGTTGTATAATTCTCTTGGGTACTTGTGAGAGTCTTGCTAGCATAATAAATCGGTCAAAACAACGTGTCTTTCCTTTGTCCCAAAACTACTCCCACAACGTAATCACTTGCGTCACACATGAGCTCAAAGCATTCATTCAATCTGGTATAGTCAAATTCGGTGCTTGCACTAATCTCTCCTTCAACAAATTGAATGCACTCATACAATTATCCCCAATATCAAAAGAAGCATCTTTTTCTAGAAGTTTGGTCAAAGGTTGCGTGATCTTCGAAAATTCCTTGATAAACCTTCTATAAAAACCTGCATGCCCCAAGAAACTGCGGATCCCTTTAACATTTGTAGGTGGAGGAAGCTTTTCAATGACCTCAATCTTTGACTTATCCACCTCCATACCTGCTTGGGAAATCTTATGTCGAAGGACAATGCCTTCTTGCACCATAAAATGACATTTCTCCCTAATTTAAGATGAGGTTTGTTTCTTCACATCTCACTAGCACTCTTTTCAAATTCTTCAAGCATATGTCAAAAGAGTCCCCAAATACCGATAAATCATCTATGAACACCTCTATAATATCTTCCATAAGATCATCAAAAATGGACGTCATACAGCGCTGAAATGTTGCTAGTGCATTACACAACCCAAAAGGCATTCTTTTATAAGCAAAAGTGCCCTAAGGGCAAGTAAATGCGGTCTTCTCCTGATCTTCTGGAGATATGGGGATTTGGAAGTATCCCGACATGCCATCAAGGAAGCAATAGAATTGATGCCCTTGCCAATCATTCTAGCATCTGATCGATAAATGGTAATGGGAAATGATCTTTTCGAGTGGCATCATTTAATCTTTTATAATCAATGCAGACTCGCCATCCTATAACCGTCCTGGTTGGAATCATTTCATTCTTTTCATTTCTCACCACTGTTATTCCCCCTTTTTTCGAAAACCACTTGAGTTGGACTCACCCATGCACTATCGGATATAGGGTAGATAATCCCTGCATCCAGGAGCTTCACCACCTCCGCTGAGGTTGGATCACAAATTTGTAATAATCCTCCACGCAATAGCCGATGTATGCCTTTTCAACATGCTAACAAGCCTTTCCTTTTGATCCACTGACAAGTTTGAAGCTACAATCGCCACAAGTTTCGATTCTTCCATCATGAAGGCATATTTTAAATGCACTGGTAAGGTTTTCAGCTCAAGTTCTGGTGGTTCATCAATTGAAGGGCGCAGCCTGCTCTCTTTCAATTTATCAATCTCCTCAAAATCCTTCGCCGCATGTTCGCAATCATTCTCCCCTTCTTCTACTTGTAAATGTGTTTTTGTGTGGTCTTCTATGGCAAACAATGCTTCCATTCCACAACTCTCCCCTCCTGACATCGCCACACCCAAAGAGAAAAGTTCATGCTTTTGTTCATGATAAGATGAATCAAATTAAGCCAGGACCCTCTCATGACTTTCCTCTAAGTGATCATTCATTGATCCCAATGCAGATCTCTCAAACTGATCTAACACATTATCTAATTCACAATTTCGTTCTTGAATTCTGGCAATATAATCTTCAACTAATTTTTCTATAGGTTGTTAGATATTACACGAATCTTGCAAGAAACAACACGGTGTATCCTGTACTACAAACAATTGAACCTTTTATTTCGCATTTTCAACCATTCCTGTGATAGTGTCGAATAAGTAGGATATTTCAATAATTTATGTGACCAAAGAAAAAAATAATTCAGAACGATGATAGGAAATAAGATATGAAATAGAATGAATGAATAGCTAAAAAAACAAAGTGCAAAGTATCTCTAAATGCCTACTCCCCGGCAACGAAGCCAAAAACTTGACACGTCCGTATATGCTTGTAAACCACAAGTGCACAGGTGTCGAAGTAATAATCCCAGATAGTGGGTATCGTATCCACAGAGAGTAGGGAATAAAGACACTTAAGTTGTTTCTTAACTAATGTGGAAAATGAATAGTGATAAGTGTCACAAAATATGAAATAACGAAAATAAAAGCAACAAGATAGAGAGCACAGGTAAAGGAGAAGGTAAGGCAATCGATAAAGATGGGGTACCCAGATATTGATCCGCCTAGGATAATCATTTCAAGTGCTAGAACCTTCTATTATACTTACTAATTGATGCACAATGAGTCATGAAAATCCTTAATTACATGATCCGAAATCTAAGGTCAACCATGCCTAACTCTATACATGTCCCGGAGGAGAGATTGAATAACCTCTCAAACTCACACTCACATAGAATTGCAATGAGCTCTAGGGATTCCAAGTGATAAACCCTATTCCTATGTATAGACCTAACCCTTTGGTCTAGGTGGAAGATCCCTAGCCACAATTAAGCCCTATGTGCTAAAATCACTTCAACACTTCACTCTGTTACACTCGCAACTAAGCGCCAGCGAAGGGTCATCTCTTAGCCCATTCACTCTAATATGGCTGCAAAGAACTGTTGAAATGTGGAGGTAGGATAGATCACACCAGAGGGGAAAGGGGACGCTCTGCAATCTCTCGAATCACCCTCTCAACCCTCTCCAATATAGCTTTGTCTAACTCTCATGGTGTGTCACTCACTCACCAGAGTTACCACCAAGAACTCTCAACCCTAGTGTCACTCTAGGGGAGTATTCAAACAATCAAGTCTCCAAGATTGGTGCCGACGAAAGCTCTCCCACTAACCTTCTTCCAAACGCCGCGCGATGTCGGAGCGATAGAACCTCTCCAAAGCCCTAGCCAATACCTCTCAAAACCCTAGCCGCCGTCCTGTCTCAAGTTGGGGAAAAGATAGAGAAAAGAATACTGAAATCATGGCTGAAATCGGCTTTTAAAGGGCTGGAATCAGGAATCCACACGCCCGTGTGGGCACCCCTATGGATTCTTCACACGGGCTTATGGATTTTCCAAACACCCGTGTGGATTCTCTGTTTTCCTATTTTCTCGGCCGTCTGTAAATAGTGTTGATGCGGTATTTTTACTACAGTGTTTCTACAATACCCTACTATAGTACCGGCCCGAAATACTCCCGAATCCATACTTTCATCGAGGTAACGCAAATGGGCACACATTTACGTCATGGATTGCCTTACTTCTTTAATAACAGACATGTTGATGGAGATCTTGTTCTATATGCACAAGTAGGAATGCTTGAATGTGACTGCCCTTGTGCCCATCAAAATAGTTGTGCTAATTCGAGTACGAGGAGGTTGGCACACATTCCTGCATCTCGAACCCGACCTATGTCTTCGCGTTTGAACCTTAGCAAGATTTCCTCCAAATTTGTGCATTACGACCCACATTAGCTTCTTTCTCTCATAATCAACCTCACAACCCTACCTGTATGAAAGTAACATAATTACACCCATATTAGCGTTAAAACCTGAGAAAAGTAATACTCAACACAAGGAAAGAACACTTCGTATTTTTATCGCACAAGCACTTATCAAGTTCCAATCTTGGAGACTTGATTGTATGAATATTTCCCCTAGAGTGACACTAAGGTTGAGAGTTCTTGTTGGTAACTCTTGTGAGTGAGTGACACACCATGAGAGTTAGACAAAGCTAGATTAGAGAGGGTTGAGAGTGTGAGTCGAGAGGTAGCGGAGCATCCCCTTTCCCCTCCGGTGTGATCTATCCTACCTTCACATTGCAAGAGTTCTTCACAGCCATAGTAGAGTGAATGGGCTAAGGGATGACCTTCCTCTGGGGCTTAGTTGCACATGCAATGGAGTGAAGCGCTAAAGTGATTTTAGCACCTAGGGCTTAATTGTGGCTAGAGATCTTGCACCTGGACCAAAGGGTTAGGTCTATACATAGGAATATGGTTTATCACTTGGAATCCCTAGAGTTCATTGTAATTCTGTGCGAGTGTGAGGTTGAGAGGTTATTCAATCTCTCCTCCGGGACATGTATAGAGTTAGGCATGGTTGACCTTAGATTTGGGATCATGTAATTAAGGATTTCCACGACTCGTTGTTGCATCAATTAGGAAGTATAATGGAGGGTTTTTGCACTTGAAACGATTATCCTAGGCGGATCAATATCCGAGTACCCCATCTTTATCGATTGCCTTACCTTCTCCTTTACTTGTGCTCTCTATCTTGATGCTTTTATTTCTGTTATTTCATATTTTGTCACACTTATCACTATTCATCTTCCACATTAGTTAAGAAACAACTTAAGTGTCTTTCTTCCCTACTCTCTGTGGATAAGATACCCACTCATATGGGATTATTACTTTGACATCCGTGCACTTGCGGTTTACACGGATATACGGATGTGGTAAGTTTTTGGCGTCGTTGCTAGGGATTAGGCATTTAGAGATACTTTGCACTTTGTTTTCTTAGTTATTTATTCATTCTATTTCATATCTTCTTTTCTATCATCGTTCTAATTTTGTTTTCTTTCTTTTAGTGCATCTCCAGGTTATAACCTGAGGGAACACTTCGATATTGATTGAAGGAGATCCCGAGCTCGAATGTACACTTAGAAGGAAAGGGAAAGAACCTGTGCAAGAACAGTCTAATCTAGCTGATTTGGGAGTAGAAGAATCTGAAAACATGGCAGAACAGAATTAGCAGCAGCGGACATTATCCGATTATGCCAGACCTTCAGTATGGGGGGAACAATCGGGCATTGTGCGTCCCCCAATTACAGCTCAGAACTTTGAGCTGAAGCCGACATTCATCCACATGTTGCAGCAATCCGCACAGTTTAATGGTTTGGCCAATGAGCATTCGAACAGTCATATAGAGAACTTTCTCGAGGTGTACGACATGCTTAAGATAAATGGGGTAACGAATAATATCATCAAGTTGAGAGCCTTCCCATTTTCCTTGTAAGAAAGAACGAAGCAGTGGCTACACTCATTACTTAGAGCATCATTTACCACATGGGAGGAGATGGTAGAAGCTTTTCTTGCCCATTATTTCTCTCCCGGAAAATCTACAAAGCTTAGGAATGAGATCTAATCCTTTGTACAATTGGAATTGGAGTCTCTATTTGAGACATGGGAATGGTTCAAGGAGCTCCTAAGAAAATGCCCGCAACATGGATTCCCGGAGTGGATGATTGTTCAGACCTTTTACAACAGTTTAAATCCAAGTACAAGGAAACTCTTGAATATGGCAATAGGAGGTATCTTAGGTAGTAAGACCCCCAGTGAGGCCCGTCAACTAATTGAAGAAATGGGGTTAAACAGCTACCAATAGAATGCTAGGGAGAAGAAAAAGGTGGCCGGCCTCCATGAGATAGATGCAGTAACCTCATTGGCGGCTCAAGTGGAATCATTGAGTAAGAAGTTAGATTTCCTAACATCAAATAGAGTGGCGGCCTTGACTACTTGCACCGAGTTTGGTGGAGGACATGCTTCCTCCGATTGCCCGATCTCTATTGGTGATGCATCTTCGGTTGAGAATGTCGATTTTGTAGGTAATGCTATGAGGAATCAAGGAAACCCATATAGCAACACTTACAATCAGGGTTGGAAGAGTCATCCTAATTTCTCGTGGAGCAACCAAGGTCGACAGAAGGCCATGGGGCCACCGGGTTTCCAACAACAACATCAAGCCCCAAACATGGAAAACAGAGTTTTAGGTTTGGAGACCCGAATGAACGAGTTGGAGAAAGCCTTATCTTGGTTTGTGCAATCATCTGATACAAGGTTCCAATCAGTTGAGGCTATACTTCACAACCACACCACCTCCTTGCATAATCTTAAAAATCAAGTAGGGTAGATTGCGAAGTCCTTATCGGAAAGGCTACATGAAAGCTTGTCGAGTAACACCAAGACCAACCCTAGAGAGTATGTGAAGGCGATC
Source organism: Dioscorea cayenensis subsp. rotundata (assembly GCF_009730915.1). Lineage (NCBI taxonomy): Eukaryota > Viridiplantae > Streptophyta > Magnoliopsida > Dioscoreales > Dioscoreaceae > Dioscorea > Dioscorea cayenensis. Next base: position 13,536,776 of record NC_052486.1, on the reverse strand, counting down.
ACTTTGGGAAGTGGCCATGAGGTTGAGGATAAGCTTTTGAGTGAGAAGCCCAATGAACATGCACCCGAGGTTATAGAGATTGAGAAGGGAGCAAGCAAAAGAGAAGGAGGTGGCACCCCCACCTTTCAAGCCAAGAATTCCTTATCCCTCTAGATTGAAGAATTACCACGGGGATGAATAGTACAAGAAGTTCCTGAGTTTGTTCAAACAACTCCACATCAATATTCCTTTTGTTGAGGCATTGACTCAAATGCCTAAGTATGCAAAATTCTTGAAAGATTTGTTGACCAACAAGAGGAAGTTGGAGGGCAGTGCTTCAGTGATCTTAGATGCTTCTTGCTCGACAGTGTTGCAAAAGAATATGCTGAACAAGAAGAAAGATAAGGGAAGTTTCATCATTCCGTGTAACATTTTCAATTTGGGTGAAGAAATGGCATCGGCGGACTTAGGGGCCAGTATCAACGTCATGACATACACCTTCTTTCAGAAGCTAGGTTTGGGAGAGCCTAGGACCTCTCGGATGACTTTGCAATTGGTGCATCGAACAGTGAGACATCCGAGGGGTATCATTGAAGATGTGCTTGTCAAAGTGGACAAGTACATTTTTCCTATAGACTTTGTGGTGCTAGACATCGATGAGGATGCGGTATACCATTGATACTTGGGAGGCCATTCTTACGGACTTCCAAAGCATTGATTGACATGGACGGCGGAGCACATTGAGAGTTAGAAATGACAAGATCACATACCGCCTTGTTGAAGCCATGCGGCATTCTCTTGATTTTGATGATACTTTGTATTTTCTAGACACTATTGATGAGATTGTTGATGAATATATGCAGGAAATGTTCAATCCGTACCCGTACATAGGTTTGTTTCACTAAGAGGTGGACAATGAAGGAATTGATAAGTGCTTGTGCGATATGAATGCGAAGCGTTCATTCCTTATGTTGAGCATTACTTTAATAATCCCGGATGGTGGTGTCGAATCCAGGGTAGGTAATAAAACACTTAATCCGACTTCTTAGCTATGTGAAAGATGGGTAGTGATAAGTGTGACAATGATTCGATTCTCCGTAAAAACAACAAGTAAGAGGCAGGTAAAAGGAGGAGGTAAGGCAATCGATAAAGATGGGGTACTCGGATAATGCTCCACCTAGGATTAATCATTTCAAGTCACAAGAACCACTACAATATGCTTCCTAATCAATGCAATGGCGAGTCTGTGGGAAATCCTTAAATACATAGTCCCAAATCTAAGGTCAACTATGCTAACTCTATATACATGTCCGGAGGAGAATTAGATAACCTCTCAACTGCTTTTCAGAATAAAGTTGCAATGAGCTCTAAAGTTCCAAGTGATAAATCTCATTATAGACCTAACCCTTTGGTCAAGGAATCCCAGAAGGTCCCCTAACTCAAGCCCTAAAATACTAAGATCCACTCAGCCTTCCTCAGTTGCATGTAACTAAACCCCAGCGGAGGTCATCCCTTAGACCATTCCTCTGTTGTAGCGTAAGAACTCGAGCAGGAGGTAGAATCTATCAGCACGGGAGAAGGGAGACGCTCACATGCCTCTCGACTCACCCTCTCAGCCCTCTCCAGCACAACTTTGTCTAACGCTCGTGGTGTGTCACTCACTCACAAGGTTACCAACAAGACTCTCAACCTAGCACACATGCCAATTGACAAGATCACCTTGTTTATATCCGTAAGTGCAGGCTGTCGAAGTAATAGTCCTTGGTGGCGGGGTCAAATCCACGAGGAGTAGGGAGTAAAGACACTTAATTCGATTCTTAGCTATGTGGAGTATCAACAATGATAAGTGTGGTAATGATTCAATTCTCGAAATTAAAAGCAACAAGTAAGAGCAGCAAAAGTAAGGAGGAGGCAGGCAATCGATAAAGATGAGTACTTTCCGGATGATGGCTTCACCTGGGATAATCGCTTCAAAGTGCAAGAACTCTCTATTATGCTTCTAATCAATGCAATGGTGGTGCGTGGAAATCCTTACATACATAGTCCCGAAATCTAAAGGTCAACTATGCCCAACTCTATACATGTCCGGGAGGAGATCGATCAATCTCAACGCTGCTCGCACTCGCATAGGGTTGCAATGAGCTCTAGGGATTCCAAGTGATAAATCTGTCCTAGATTTAGACCTAACCCTTTGGTCAGGCGGAAGGACCACAGCACAATTAAGCCCTAGATACTAAGATCACCTCAGCGCTTCACTCCGTGCCGCGTGCGACGCGTGACGGAGGTTTCATCCCTTAGACCGTCACTGCTATTATGAGCGCATAAGAACTCGAGCGGAGGTAGTCTATCCGCGTCGGGAGGGAAGCAGCTCCACATGCCCTCTCGACTCACCTCTCGACCTCCTCTCCAGCCTAGCTTTGTCTGCGCTCGTGGTGTGTCACTGGCTCTCCGCAAGGTTGCCAGCAAGAACTCTTAACCCTAGTGTCACTCTAGTGGAAATGATCATACAATCAAGCATTCAAGGTTGGAACTCACAATAAACATCAATTTATTGAAAGCATAATAAAGTTCAATGAAGCGAATACATCCTAGGGTTCACAATCACCCAAGTACCCACTAGGGGTTTAGCTCTCCATGGAGCTAAGTACAATCAATGAAATCGAATAAAGCAATGAATCCATAAAAACCCCCTCGATGGTCATGTCTGGTCTTGTGGAAAGTCTCTACTCGTCGTCCAAGGATTCCTTCGTCGGTATAGGATACGCGCCTCGATCGAAGCTCCTACCAACCTTCTTCCTAATGGAATCACGATGTCGAGCCATAGAACCTCTCCAAAACCTTGGCAAATACCCTCAAAACCCTAGCGAAGCCCTCTACTTGGGAGTGGGGGAAAAAGATGGAGAAAAGAATACCAAAATCGAGGCTGAATCGACTTTAAATAGAGGCTGGAGTCCGAGGCGACTCCCGCGGGCGTGTCGCGGTACACCTGCGCAGCTCGTCTGGAGATTTTCACTGGGCGTGGGTAATTTCCACCGCCTTCGTGTGCGAGTTCTCTCTGTTTACCAACGCGGTTTCCGGTGTTTGGCGTGAGCGATGCCCTTTCTGATGCTATGCGCGAAATACTCCACGAGATCCACTTTTCGCCGAGGTAACATAAGCGGGCACGCGTTTGCTCTTTGTGGATCGCTTTAGCTTATTCAATGATGGATAAGATGATGGAGCGTGCATGTTCTATGTGCATAAAGTCGGAATGCTTGGGTGTATTTGTCCCTTGTGCCTCGAAATGGTTGTGTAAGCTCAAATCACGAGGTTTGGCACACCTCCTGGCATCTCGCTGCGAGCTTGTATCTGTCGGCGTTTGAACTTTAGCAAGATTTAGGTCCAAAATCGGTGCATTAGTGAGTCCGCGTGGCTTCTTTCCTTCATAATTGGTTTCGCAAACCCTACATGCGAAAGTAACATAAAACACACATTAATTAGTGTAAAAACCCAAGGAAAGTAATGCTCAACATAAGAAATAATGCTTTGCATTCCATATCGCTTACAAGCACTTATCGCAATACTTGCCTATGAGGAAAGAGAA